>NC_090377.1:102314264-102414264 GCF_036365525.1 Heterodontus francisci
TTTTCTTGTACAGGCTTACCCAAGTCCCTCTGACCATCAACATTTACAAGATTTACGCCTTTTAAAAAATATTCTGCTTTTCTACTCGTACTACCAAAAAAGTGAATAACCTTACACTTCCCTACATTATATTCCATCTGCCACCTTGTTGCCCACTCACTTAACCTGTCCATATCTCTTTGTGTCCTCCTCACAGCTTGCATTTCCACCTAGCTTTGTATTGTCAGCAAACTTAGATACATTACTCACGGTCTCTTTGTCTAAGTCATTAATATAGATTGTAAATAGCTGAAGCCCCAGCACTGATCTTTGCAGTTCCACTAGTTACAGCCTGCCAACTTGAAATTATCCCATTTATCCCTACTCATTGCTTCCTGTCTGTTAACCAATGCTCTACCCATTCTAATATATGACCCCTAAACCCATGAGCCCTTATTTTGCATATTAACCTTTTATTTATTAAAAAAAAAATTTATTTAGAGATACAGCACTGAAACAGGCCCTTCGGCCCACCGAGTCTGTGCCGACCATCAACCACCCACAATCCTACACTAATTCCATATTCCTACCACATCCCCACCTGTCCCTATATTTCCCTACCACCTACCTATACTAGGGGCAATTTATAATGGCCAATTTACCCATCAACGTGCAAGTCTTTGGCATGTGGGAGGAAAACGGAGCACCCGGAGGAAACCCACGCAGACACAGGGAGAACTTGCAAACTCCACACAGGCAGTACCCAGAATTGAACCCGGGTCACTGGAGCTGTGAGGCTGCGGTGCTAACCACTGCGCCACCCTTATCGAATGGCACCTTATCGAATACCTTTTGGAAATCTAAGTATACTACATCTACTGCTTCCCTTTATCTACCCTACTAGTTATATTCTCAGAAAACTCAAATCAATTTGTCAAACAGGATTTCCATTTCGTAAAACCATGCTGACTTTGTATGATCATACTATGGTTTCCTAAGTGCACTGTTAAGACTTCCTTAATAATAGGTTCCAGCACTTTCTCAACGACTGATGTCAGGCTAACTGGCCTGTAGTTCCCTGTTTACTCTCTCCTTCCTTTCTTAAATAGCAGTGTTACATTTGCCAACTTCCAATCCGCTGGGATTATTCTGGAATCGAGGGAACTTTGGAAAATCATTTTAGAACCCTTGGATGTAGGCCATCAGTTCCGGGGGATTTGTTGGATCCTAGTCCCTTAAGCTTTGTTCTAATTTATTACTTTAGCCTTTTCCTCACTTACGTCCATCTCAATCTTTATCTTGTTGTTGTGATAATTAGTGCCTAGATTTTCCCCTACTCTTACCTGTTCTGATTCAATTCCCAATACTAGATCCAGTAATGTTCCCTGTCTGGGGGTCGGTGAGCTCAGTTGGCTGGATGGCTACAGTGTGATGCAGAAAGTCGCCAACAGTGTGGGTTCAATCGTCATACCGGCTGTGGTAGTTCATGGAGGCCTGCCTTAAAGGCCTGCTCGGGTCTTGGAAAAAAAAAACCAGACCTGAACCTGACATAACCACATCAGACCCGAGCCCAACCCGGCCCGAGTCCTTCCATTTTTTCCTGCGCCCGACCCGACCATTGTGCACTCATTGTACTTAGCACTTTTGGATGGAATGGAAGGAAGCTGCAGCAGGAGCGCGATGACATCATAGAGACACTCACTCGCTCACTGCGCAGACTCAGAGTCTGTGGAATGTGGATGCACGTTTCCTCGACGTCCCGGGACTCCCAGCTCAGGTAGGCTTTTCAAATTCAGACGCTTACTTACTCAACTTCTCTTTGCCTCCCAGCAGAACAAAAGGTAGCACTGTATGTGTCCGACCCAAGCCCGACACGTCGTTGGGTCCCGTGGGGTTCGGGTCGGGTAGCAGGTCTTTAGCCTGCCTCCTCACCTTGCCCCACCAGGCTTAAGGAGTGCTTCCCCTCAAGCTATATATTATCAACTGTCTCTCTAATGGAGAGAGATGCCTATGGCCCTTTGGGACTACAGCTAGAACAACAATGCTCCCCGACTTGTTGGGCTTTTTATATGCTGGGTAAGATAAGAGTCCTGGAGACATGTAAAACTCCATTCCTTATACTCCTTTCTCTACCTCCTCTTGTTAGTTTATTTTTGGACACTTAAAATCTCCCATGATTATTACTTTAATCTTTATTTATTTCACATCTTTGTTTACATATTTCTTCCACCTCCTTTCGAGTATCAGGTGATCTGTAGTATAACCCTACTAATGTAATTGGTCCCTTATCTGTTATTTCAATCCATATGGATTCTGTTCCTATCCTATTAGTTATGTCCTTTATTTCGACTGCCACGATGCTATCTCTAATTAGTACAACTACCCCACCCCCTTTTTTCCTTCCCTCCCTGTCCTTTCTGATGTGAAAACCTGCAATATTTAGTTGCCAGTCCTGTTCTTTATGTAGCCATGTTTCAGTTATTCCTACTACATCTGGTCCCTTGTTTTGCATTATAGCCTCCAGTTCCCCCATTTTATTTTGGATGTTGTGTCGATTGCTACACAGGCAGTTTAATTCACCTTTAATAGTTATTCATTTTGCTTTAACAGTCCTTTCATACATCGGTTTTATAACTGTATTTGTTCCCTTACATTTTACACTATCCTTGTTCCTTACCTTGGTGTGACCTTTACTCTCATCTCTTATTTCTTTTATTTTAGACTTTATTTTTAAACGATATGCCTTTCTCCTTATTAGTTTAAAGTCCTATCAGCAGCCCTATTTATTCTTTCTGCTAGGTCACTGGTCCCACTCTTCTTCTTCTTGGGCAGTCCCTCAAGAACAAGGATGACTTTCTTCCACTACAGGGTTGTGGGTCCTTAGGTGACTGAATAGCCCAATTCTGGATCCGCACACTCTGCCACAGGTGGGACAGGTGGTGCTTGGTGAAGCGAGTGAATGGGATGCTCGAATTTCAGAACATTCCTTCCGCTGTTTGCACTTAGTCGCTGCCTGGGCACGTCAACGCCGTTTGAAGTGGCTGGCAACTTTGTGGCTGCTTCTTCTCCATTTTGGGCAGTCTTGGGCAAGAGATTCCCACAAATCAGTGAAGATGTCACATTTTTTTCAGGCAGGCTTTAAGGACATCCTTGCAGCATTTCCTCTTCCCTCCTGATCGTGCTCCGTCACAGCAAGAGACTGAGTAGAAAGCTTGTTTTGCGAGTATTGTGCCAGGCATGCAGACGATGTGGCCCACTCAAAGTAACTGATCTGTGAACTGTGGAAAAGATCTGGAAAAATCTAGATTTTCTTTGAAACTTGGCTTCAAATTTCTGGATTTTTCGCAACATCAAGAAGACCCTTTTGCTCTTGACTACACTACCTAAGAACCAACTTTGTTCTGAATTGCTGCTCTGTTGTGATATTTAAAGTAGCTTTGATCAGTTTACTGCCCTTCCCCCACCACTGCTGTGATTGAGAGACTTCAACCTCCTCCTGAGCCTGTGACTGGCCACTAGTTATACTGGTTTTCTGCTTCAGCCTATTCCTGCTGGTCCCACTCTAGTTCAGGTGGAGCTCACCCTGGGTTTACAGGTGCTTCCTGTCCCAGTAGTGGTGCAGTGCCTCATGGATTGGATCCTCTCCTTCCCACACTAGTCTTAATTTGCAAATAATAATCAAACCTTCAGTGTAATATGCATGTCTCAGCCACAGTACAAATTGCTCACAATACAAGTGCAAAAATCACATCAAGTAATTGTAGAGTTTAAATGCTTGGATACTAAATTTGCTTTGTATCATTCAAAGCACATTGTGGACTTCTTTGCAAATAGGATACAGTATCAGAATGGTTGAAAGAAGTGATAATACTAGCATAAACTTTCACAATAATTATATCTATTGACTTCTGTCTTATTGAAATTGAAAAGATAACTTGTTATGTCAATAGTAGCATTACATATTTTATGCTGATTAGGCCATTTCATTATGTAAACTGGGTAATTAGTAAATAAGTCTTCTCCTGTATCTCAAAAAACCATAATTCCTCTCTCCAAGTTACTTAGGACAATACATTTGTTATCCTAAAATGAATATGGCAATGAAGTAAGCTAATTAAATCTAATTAGCTTGATTTTTATATAACATTGTGAAACTACTATTCTTTCTAAATTATACATTATAAAACTGAATAATAAAAAGTACGAAACTAACTGATCACTTTCAAAGTTTTTGGTGAAGCATGCACAGTTGAGAAGGCTGGTTGTGCCGGAGAAACAACATGGAGAGGCAGCATAATCAAAATGGGACTATTTTGAAGGGTGTGCATGAACAGAAGGACTTGGGGGTACATATTCACAAATCCCTGAACATGGCAGGGCAAGTTGATAAGGAGATTAAGAAAGCATACGGGATACTTGGCTTTGTAAAAAGGACGCTGAATCCAAAAACAAGGAAATCATGGTAAACTTTTACAAATCTCTGGTTAGGGCATCACATTTCAGCAAAGATGTGAAGGCCCTGGAGGGTGTACAGAGGAGGCTTATCAGGATGATACCAAGGATGAGGAGCATTAACTATGTGGTGAGATTGGACGAGTTGTGATTGCTCTCCTTACGGCAGAGAAGTTTAAGGTTGCACGTAATGGAGGTATTCAAGATTATGAGGGGTTTGATAGAGCAAATAGGAAAAAAAAACATTTCCTCTGGCAACTAGGGCAATAACCAGAAGTCATAGGATTATAGAATTATAGAAAGTTTAAGGAACAGAAGAGGCCACTTAGCCCATTGTGTCTGTGCCAGCCAAAAAACGTTCCACCCATCCTAATCCCACCTTCCAGCATTTGGTTCCGTAGCCCTGCAGATTACGGCACTTGAGGTGCATATCCAGACTTCCTTTGAGTGAGTTGAGGGTCTTTGCCTCAACTACCCTTGCAGGCAGTGAGTTCCAGACCATCACCACCCTCTGGGTGAAAACATTTTTCCTCATCTCCCCTCTAATTTTTCTACCAATCACTTTAAATTTATGCCCCCTCGTCACTGACCTCTCTGCGAAGGTGATTAGACCCTTCACCTCCACTCTATCCAGGCCCCTTAAAATTTTTCACATTTCAATCAGATTTCCCCTCAACCTTCTCTGTTCCAAGGAGAACAACCCCAGCCTATCCAATCTTTCCTCATAGCTGCATTTTTCCAGTCCTGGCAACATCCTCGTAATTCTCCTCTGTATCCTCTCTAGTGCAGTTACATCCTTTCTGTAATGAGGTGACCAAAACTGCACACAGTACTCAAGTTGTGGCCTAATCAATGGTTTATACAGTTCCAGCATAACCTCCCTGCTCTTATATTCTATACCTCGACTAATAAAGGAAAGGATTCCATATGCCTTCTTAACCACCTTATCGACCTGTCCTACTACCTTCAGGGATCTGTGGACATTCACTCCAAGGTCTCTTACTTCCTCTATACTTCTCAGTAATTTTCCATTAATCATGTATTCCTGTGCCTTGTTTGACCTCCCCAAATGCATCACCTCACACCTCTCCAAATTGAATTCCATTTGCACTTTTCTGCCCATCTGACCAGACCATCGATATCTTTCTGCAGCCTACAGCTATCCTCCTCACGCCCAATCTTCGTGTCGTCCGGAAACTTCTTGATCATGCCCCCTACATTTCCGTCCAAATGGTTAACATACACCACAAAAAGCAGGGGAGTACTGAGCCCTGCGGAATGCCACTGGAAACAGCCCTCCAGTCACTAAAACAGCCGTCAACAATTACCCTTTGTTTCCTGCCACTGAACCAATTTTGTCTCCACCTTGTTGCATTTCCCAGGATTCCATGGGCTTTTATTTTTTAACCAGTCTGCCACGTGGGACCTTGTCAAAAGCCTTGCTAAAATCCATGTAGACCACATCAGCTGCACTACCCTCATCTACCTTCCCTGTTACTTCTTCAAAAATTTCTATCAAGTTGGTCAAACAAGATCTTCCCTTAACAAATCCACGCTGACTATCCTTGATTAACCTGTGCCTTTCTAGGTGACAGTTTATCCTGTCTCTCAGAACAGATCCCAATAATTTGCCCACTACGGAGGTTAGACTGACTGGCCTGTAATTATTTGGACTATCCTTCACTCCCTTTTTAAAAAGAGGTACAACGTTAGCAATTCTCCAATCCTCCAGCACCACTCCTGTATCCAGTGAGGACTAGAAAATGATGGTCAGACCCTCTGCTATTTCCTCTCTTGCTTCTTTTAACAGCCTAGGATACATTTCATCTGGCCCTGGTGATTTATCGACTTTCAAGAATGCTAATCCCATTAATACTTCCTCTCTTGCTTTGTTTATCACATCCAATACTTCACACTCTTCCTCCTTGACTGTAATATCTGCATTGTCCCCCTCTTTTGTGAAGACAGACGCAAAGTATTCATTAAGAACCATACCAATATCTTCCTCTCCTACACATAGTCTTTTATGGTCTTTTATGGACCCACTTGCTCCTTAGTTATCCTTTTACTCTTAATGTACTGATAAAACATCTTTGAGTTCACCTTGATTTTGCTTGCCAATATTCTTTCATGCCCTCTCTTTGCTTTCCTAATTTCCTTTTTGATTTCACCCCTTCACTTTCTATACTCCTCTCGGCGTTCTGTAGTATTGAGTTTTCATCGCACATGTTTGAGTCATAGAAAAAATAATTGGCAAAAGAGTTACAGGCCAAATTAGGATACATTTTTCTCACTTAGAGGGTCATTAAGATCAAGAACACACTATCTGAAAGGGTGGTGGAATCAGATTCCACTGGAACTTTCAAAAGGTAATTGAACATGCACTTGAAGATGCTTTACAAGTTTACAGGGAAAAAGCTAGAGTATGGGACTAAATTGGACAGCACTTTCAAAAGGCTGGCACATGTTTGATGGGCTGAATGGCCTCTTTCTGTGCTGTAAGATTTTATGATTCTACGGCAGACTGGAAACCTATTCCTAGGCTTCAAATAATGCTCAGATGTTTGCAAAAGCACACAAGATAACGCTCCTTCTGATTCTCATTCTCAAGAATAGAAACAGATCTGGTTTATTTGGCCTTTCAGGCCCACTCCCTCTACAGACCCCATCATGGATTTTACCTCACTTATTTATGACCCCTTCAGAAGAATCCCAGCTTGGTTACTCTCAACGAAGGGATTTCTTCTGTCCCTGCAGTTCAGGAACCATCATGCTCATGGAACATTTGAGTAACTGCATCTACATTAATCACAACTAGGAAGATTACAAAAAGAGCAATTCAAGGCTTGTGAAGTGGAAGTTATCACTGATGTACAGAATTACAAAAAAGTAATATAGAACAAATTAATTTACTTGAATTTATATACAGCTCTTCACCCCTTCAGGAAGTCCCAATCTGCAATGTTGTCACCGTTGTTATGTCATCAAAAAGGAACAGAGGACAAAACTTCATAAAACAAAATATCAAGTTTCCACCCCTAAGGGGAGACATAGGACACTGCAGATGAGATCAACATAACATGGCAGTCAAGGTAACTATCAAAATCAGTGTAACAACATCTCCAGTAATCAGCTTTGGTAATGCAGAGTGGCAGATATTAGCTCTGATAACCAAAATTACGCAAATATATTACATGCCAAAAAGGAATGAAACTTCTATTGTGCTTCTGTAAAGTGTTCATGCCACCAAACAAAGGGAAATTCCCGAGTCTACAGCTGCTGAAGTATTGCTATGTGTGAAGTTTTAAGAATATGCCACTATAAAAGTACTTAGGACTTGTTAGAAAGAAAGGAACAGAATGCTTTTATTCATATAGGATTTCATCATATTTGACAAATGGCTCAAAATGCATCAAATGCAATGAATTACTCTGAATTGTCACTGTTCTAATATAGGTAAATAAGGCAGGCATTGTGTGCATAGCAGGATCAACTAAATAATGAGTTTTTGGCAATTGGTTCAGGGAGCAATGTTGGCCACAACATTGGAAGAATTCCCCACTTTTCTTCAAATAATTTTTTTATCATTCACCTAAACCACCAGAATAGGCAGTTTAATGCTCTGATCATTGGCATCTTTGACAATACATCCTTCAGTACTATACTGGAAAGCCAGTCCAGATTACCTCCTGGAGTGAGGCTTGAAGTCACAATCATCTGACTAAGAGGAAAGAGTGCTGCTACCTGAGTCAAAATAGCAACAAACTTGTTTATGTGACAGATAAGATACACAATGAAGAAAAATAGAATGAGCATTTGGTTCTACAATTGAAAGTTATATAAAAGTGTCAAAGTCACGAGTGGCTTATGAACATTGTTTAAGTGGAACATGGATGAAAAACTTCTGCACCCTTCTAATAGTTGGAATCTCTACTATTTGCACGATTAAACTATTAGTGGAATAAACTACTCAGTATGCTGCATTGCTCCTTATGCATCACACAATACTAGTAAAATATAAAAATTATATTTACTTCAAATACATTTTTATTATACAACTGTAAGTAACACGTTAATTACCCAATGTTCTGATAATCTGTTGCAATTACATAAAAAAACTAATTCATTATGAATCATCCATTCGGGGGGCCTCAGGTGTATGTTAATAGCATTCATTGAAGATATATATATAGAATATTGTTACAACTATTTTTTCAGTCATGAAAAGACTTCTAAATATAAATGGCTCATGAAATTTTTTTTGTAAACAATTGTCACTGGTTTGTCAGCCTATGTTTAATAACCATATAATTATCCATGGGTACTGCACTACCACATATAAAACAGTCAATGTTATTGCCATATTTTTAATTGGTACATTTACTTATTGTACTGGGCAAAGATTATTTTGGATCTTTAACATAGAAATGTTGTTTATACTCTGTATGCTGTACAGCCACTACAGGTACATTTTTTCTTGAAAATAAATTATACATGACAATTTTTAAATGATTTAATGATTAATTGTTTTAACTAAACATGTTATCTTTCCAGGAAAGGCGGCCAACAGGAACACAAACCTTAAGACATTAATGAAATGTTACTTTACATAAACCATTTCACTGAAAATAAACTGGTTTTATTTTGCCCAGGAAGTTGAATTTTTATTTATGATGCTTGTATTATATTTGCCTATTACTATCAACAGAAAACCTCTCCAAACTTGTGACTGAAGTGACACCAAAAGAGAACATAATTTGATTAGGGCATGCACTTCCTGTTTACAGATCTTACTTCCTTTTTGCACAATTCTTGCTCATGCTTTTCTGTCAACATTTACCATTGTAAATTGCAATGCCAATAGTTCCCATTCAATTTTGCTGTCAGGAATTATGATGGGACAGGTTAGATGGACTAGCTGGTTTTTTCCTGTCCTCTTTCAGATTGTTGTTGAAGGCTCTGGCCACCAGGTGGGTCTGTGGAGTGCATTTCCTCAATTTCTCGCAACTAGTCTCCAACATAATGGGCCAGAATGTAGATGAGGAAGAAGAAGGGGCTTAGAATACATCCTTTGGGTACTTTGGTGGCCATGCTGTCAGGGTAGGAAGAGAAAACCATTGCTAGACAGGTTTTGGCCATGATCAGGGAAGGGGCTGTACTGGATAACACATTTAGTATCTCAGCCAGCTAGCATGATGGTTAGGAAGGGAATTTGAGTGGTTAGCAGTTTACTGGAGATAGAATCATGAGAGCATGACTGGGTCTCTTGGATGGGATAATTTCAGAGAAGGGATGAGGGGGATGTGCGACAAAATCTAGAGAAAGGTGGGTCAGCAGTAGGGGGCACGGAAGCCAGGTGGGGAGCAGCAGAGATAGCCAAACAGATGGTCTGTACCATGGTGATAAAGAAGTGCATAAGCTTCTTCCACTTAGTGATAGGCATATGGAAGAAGCAGGGGAGAGGGATTTATGGAGATGCTTGATAGTGGAGAGAAGTCAGGGTTCTATTTCCTCTCTGTAGGAATAGGAAAAGGCCATTTAGCCCCTCAAGCCTGTTCCAATAATCAGTTAGATCATGATCGATGTGAATCTCAATAGTCACTATTATCTGTCCACTGCATGGAGACTCTAGTGCCTTACTTAACCAGGTGTGTTTCAATCATTAACAAAAGAAAAATACTGCAGATGCTGGAAATCTGAAATAAAAACAGAAAGTGCTGGAAATACTCAGCAGGTCTAGCAGCATCTGTGGAAACAGAAGCAAAGTTAACGTTTCAAGTCAGTGACCTTTCATCAGAACTGGCATCGGTTAGAAATATAATAGATTTTAAGCAAGTAAAGTGGGGGGCAGGAAGAGAACAACAGGGAAGGTGGTGTGTGATAGGACAGAGGGCTGGAGACATTAACTGACAAGGAGGCCATGGGCAAAGGCAAAGAGAGTGTGTTAATGGTGTGGTGAAAGACAAATCATTAGTGCAGAGTGTTAATGACAGAATAATGAACAGCCCTAGCCAAAAGCACAAATATGAAAAATCCAGTTTAAGCCAGGCACATCTTAAAAAAATGATAAAACAAAATAAAATAATAAAAAAGTGGGCCAGTCATGCTCTGAAATAACTGAACTCAATGGTCAGTTTGGAACATGCTTTGTCTTTCACCACAACATCATCACACTCTCTTTGCCTTTGCCCCATGACCTCCTTGTCAGTTAATCTCTCCACTCCTCTGTCCTGTCCAACCACCACCCCCCCCCACCCCAGCTTTATTTGTTTAAAACCTATTACATTTTCAACTGATGACAGTTCTGATGAAAGGTCACTGACCTGAAACGCTAACTCTGCTTCTCTCTCCACAGATGCTGCCAGACCTGCTGAGTATTTCCAGCACTTTCTGTTTTTATTTCAGATTTCCAGTATCCGCAGCATTTTGCTTTTATTTTAGTGTTTATTTCACTGCCACTTCTCATCCAGGAATGCCTACCTTTAAGAAGTTCTGCTCTTCTCTCTGACAGGATTTCTGTTTGTCTCTTTTACCTTGTTCGCCTTCATTGCTTTCTATTTCCCTCCTGGTGTTTGGTAAGGTGTCTATCAAAACTCGTTTTCACAGCCACATCTTCCTCAGTAACTGTCTCTGGCTCCGACTTATTCCACGTGGATTCCAACTGAAGTTCTATCCTTCATGTTTTGAATCCACCCAGGATTGCAGGTATCTCCGAGATATACAATATTCCTCGGACTGCTGCTCTCGCTGCATCCTGAGATCCACACTCAGTGCCATGCACCGCCATGTGTACACACACGATCTCTCTCTCCAGAAGCATCACCTCATGCTATCTCAAAGCTGTTCTGCTCCATAGTTTCATTTCATCTTTTGTCTTATCCGATGCATGAACAAAAAACTTTTATTCTTCCTTTCAGGTGTTAAGGAACACAAGCTCCAGCAGCTGATGGAGACTAATGCCCCTCCAATTCCCTCTGACCCCATTCCTTCTAAACTGATCCCTTGCCGTGTATTCACAATACCCTCTGACCTTCCCCTCTCTGATGCTGAATGATCTGCACTCAAATGACTCAGTTTTATCCCCTTACGCCCCCACCTCACTGAATTTTGCGCTCGGCATGACATTGAGGTCTTCTTCCATTGCCTTCGCCTCCGGACTCACTTCTTTGACCAGGAGTCCTCCCTCCGACCAGCAGACCCATTCACCTGCCTCCAGCATTCTCCCTCCGCCTGGACCCCTCCCTCTGGCCTCTTACTCTCTCGATCTTTTCATCGAGAACTGTCAGCTAGACATCGGCCATCTCAATTTCTCTGCTCCCCTTAATCACTCTAACCTCTCTCCCTCAGAATTTGCTGCACTCTTTGCTCTCAGATCTAACCCTGACATTGTGATCAAACCTGCTGACAAGGGTGGTGCTGTTGTTGTCTGGCATGCCGACTTCTACCTTGCAGAGGCTGAGCACCAACTCTCAGACAGTTCTTCCTACCTCCCCCGGACCATGATCCCACCACTGAACATCAAGCTACTGTCTACAGGATTGTCACTGGCCTCAGCTCCTCTGGAGATCTTCCCTCTACAGCTTCCAACCTCATAGTCCTGTAATCCAGGACAGCCCGCTTCTACCTCTGTCCCAAAATCCACAAACTGGACTGTCTTGGGGGACCCATCATTTCAGCCTGTTCCTGCCCCACTGAACTTATTTCTTCCTATCTTGACACTATCTTTTCTGCCCTGGTCCAGTCTCTTCCCACCTACATCCGTGACTCAGCTGATGCCCTATGTCATTTTGACAATTTCCAGTTTCCTGGCCCTAATCACCTCCTCTTCAGTATGGATGGCCAATCTCTCTACATCTCCATCCCCCACCAGGACGGTCTGAGGGTTCTCTGCTTCTTCCTTGAACAGAGGCCCAACCAGTCCCCATCCACCACCACCCTCCTCCGCCTGGCTGAATCTGTTCTCATATCGAACAACTTCTCCTTCAACTCCACTCACTTGCTTCAAATAAAAGGTGTTGCTACGGGTACCCACATGGATCCTAGTTTTGCCTGTCTTTTTGTGGGGTTTGTCGAACATTCCTTGTTACAGACCTACTCAGGCCCTCTCTCCCAACTCTTTTTCCGGTACATTGATGACTGTATCGGTGCCATTTCCTGCTCCCGCCCCGAAATGGAAAACTTTGTCAACTTTGTTTCCAATTTTCACCCTTCCCTCACCTTCACGTGGTCCATCTCCGGCACTTCCCTTCCTCGACATCTCTATCTCCATCTCTGGGGATAGGCTGTCCACTGATATTCATTATAAGCCTACCGACTCCCACAGCTACCTCGAATACGCTTCCTCACACTCTGCTTCCTGTAAGGACTCCCTTCCATTCTCTGAATTTCTCTGTCTCCGACGCATCTGTTGATGATGCAACCTTCCACAACAGTGCTTCTGATAGATCTTCCTTTTTCCTCAACTGAGGATTTCCTTCCACTGTGGTTGACAGGGCCCTCAACTCCGACCCATTTCCCGCACTTCTGCCCTCACCCCTTCCCCTCCCTCCCAGAACCGCGACAGGGTTCCCCTTGTCCTTACTTTCCACCCCACCAGCCTACACATCCAAAGGATCATCCTCTACCATTTCCACCACCTCCAGCGTAATGCCACCACCAAACACACAATGATCGAAACACAGAAAGTGTTCCCCCCGCTCCCCCCCTCCCCTGTCAGCATTTTGAAGGGATCGTTCCTTCCTCGACACCCTGGTCCACTCCTCAATTACTGCCAGCACCTCGTCCCCTTCCCATGGTACCTTCCCATGCAATCGCAGGACGTCTAATTCCTTCCCTTTTACCTCCTCTCTCCCGACCATCCAAGGCCCCAAACACTCCTTTCAGGTGGAGCAGTGATTTACCTGCACTTCTTTCAATTTAGTATACTGTATGTGCTGCTCACAATGCGGTTCCCTCTATATTGGGGAGACCAAACACAGACTGGGTGACCGCCTTGAGGACCACCTCCACTATGTCAGAAAGCATGCCCCCGAGCTTCCGGTTGCTTGTCATTTCAACACCCCCCCACCACCCTGCTCTCATGCCCACATTTCTGTCTTTGGTCTGCTGCAGTGTTCCAATGAACATCAAGCTCGAGGAACAGCACCTCATTTTCCAATTAGGCACTCTACAGCCTTCTGGACTGAACACTGAGTTCAATAATTTCAGAGCATGACTGGCCCTTCTTTATTATTTTATTTTATCAATTTTTTTTTACCATGTGCCTGCCTTAAACTGAGTTTTTCATGTTTGTGCTTTTGGCTAGGGCTGTTCATTATTCTGCCATTCATACTCTCTCTGCGCTAATGCTTTGTCTTTCACCACACCACTCTCTTTGCCTTTGCCCATGACCACCTTGTCAGTTAATCTCTCCAGCCCTTTGTCCTATCGCACACCTTCCCTTTTGTTCTCTTTCCACCCCACCCCCGCTTTACTTGCTTAAAACCTATTACATTTCTAACTGATGCCAGTTCCGATGAAAGGTCACAGACCTGAAATGTTAACTCTGCTTCTCCCAGCACAGTTGCTGCCAGACCTGCTGAGTATTTCTACCACTTTTTGTATTTCATTCAGTGTGTGTGTGTGCGCGCGCTTGCGTGTGTAAGTGAGAGTAGTGGAACAGGAACTTGTCTGGTTTCTTCTACTTACTCCTTCTCCCTCCACCCACTTACAGTCCTGTTCTGTCACTTTGTGCAAGTCTAGAACATGTGGGCAAAATTTTAAAATTAGAACTAGGATATTCAGAAGTGAAATCAGGAAACACTTTCTCACACAAAGGATAGTGGAAATCTAGAATGCTATCCCCAAAAAAGGTAGTTGATGTTGCGTCAAACAAAAATTTCAAAATTGAGATCAACAGTTTTTGTGTAAAAGTATCAAAGAATATGGATCATAGATGGATAAATGTTGAGAAATATATCATTTTAAACACTTCAATCAGATCATCCTTTAACCTTCTAAACTCAAGAGAATACAAACCAAGGTTGTGCAATTTATCCTCAATTTAAATCTTTAAGCTTTCATTCAGGTGTGCTGTACCCCTCCAAGGCCAATCTATCCATCAAGGTGGGGTTCATAAAACTGGACGTAGTACTCCAGATGGGTCTGACCTAGGCTTTATACCATTGAAGCATCATCTCCTCTGTATTCCAGCCTCTTTGAGATAAAGGCCAATATTCCATTAGCCTTTTTGATTACTTTCTGTACCTGTACAGTAGCTTTTTATGATTTGTGTACCTGGACATCCAAATCCTTTAGCCCCTTCACAGGTCCTAGCTTTTCACCATTATTTAAATTTGTCTTTCTTGGATCCAAAGCAGATGAACTCACCTTGCCACATTGCACACCATCTGCCACAGTTTCTCCCATTCACTCAATCTCTCTATGTCCCTTTGTAATTTCTTGACCCGCTGTGCCTGCTAACTTAGTGTCACCTGCAAACTTGCATATACAATTTTTCGAACCTTGATTCAAGTGATTGATGTATATAGCAAAAGCTAATGCGTATAGATCCCTAGGGAACATCACATCCTACCAATCAGAATACCTTCCATTTATCCCTACTCTCTGTCTCCTACCTGCCAACCAATTACTGACCCATGTCACAAGGTTACCTCCAATTCCTGCATTTTTATTTTTGCTAATAATCCCTTGTGTGGAATCTTTACTAATGCTGTCCGGAAGTCCATATAGACAATGTCTGCAGACACTCCCCTGTATATCATGCAAGTGACCTCCTTGAAAATTCAACTAGTTTTGTCAGATAAGAGCTATCCTTCACAAATTTATACTCTTTTTGACTAGCTTATACATGTTCAAATGCTTAATCACTCTATCCCTGATGAAAGATTCTAGTCATTTCCCCACAACTGACATTTAGCTGACAGTTCAATAGTTCCCTGGTTTCTCCCACCCTCCTTTCTTGATTAACTGACTGACATTGGCAATTTTCCAAACCAAAGGCACAATTCCTAAATCTAGATAGCTTTGGAAAATTATGATGAACGCATTGGAAATTTCTCCACCCGCCTCCTTTATTAACCTTAGCTGGAAACGGCCATGTCCTGGATTTGCATCTATCTTGAAGTCCCATAATTTTTTTCCATTACCTTTTTTGAAAAACTGATATTCAATACAATTGCCACCCCTTTATCGCTTTGTAGGTTCCCTTGTATTTATATTTTTTCCTCTTCCTTTATTGTGAGAATATAAAATATTAATTTAACAAGTCTCTTTCCTTCATATCCATTATAGTATCACCTGTATCTATCTTTAATGGGCCACATTCCCCTGTAGCACTCTCTCTTATTAGTAAAACATTTTACTGTTAGTCCTGATATTTCTTGCACGTTTTTGCTCATACCTCTTTTTGCACCTCTTATTACTTCCTTTGCATCACTTTATTGTTTTTTTTAAAAATCGCTCTCCGTCTGCTAGATTCCTACTCGTCTTTGCACTTGTGTAAGTCTTTTCTTTTCACTTAGTATTGTCTCTTACCTCATTTATTGACCATGTTTGCTTAACTACACAAATGGAGCTTTTGCATGTTAGGGATATGTGCTGGTTTGTACTGTGCCAGCTACAACTCTGTTTGTCTGTTGATCTACCATTCACAGCTCAGCCCAGTTTACTGAAGTCAATTCATTTCTCATCCTTTCAAAGTATGGCTTACTTAAGTTTAAAATCTTTGTGTGTCTCTTCTCCCTTTCAACCCTATTTACAACCAAATTATTATGGATGATACTGGAGTAGAGGCTGTTTTTTTTTGCAGAGGACAGTAAGGCCCGATTTCTCTTGATATGTTCCATCCAGCCCATGCTGAAGGATAGATGACTAAACCATTTCTGTGCACCTTGGACTTGAAAGGACAAAGATGGGTCATATCTGTATGAATGATAGGTATGGGAGAAAGTAATAGCCTTGCTGGGGACAAGGGCATCAAAGATGGAGGTGAGGAAATAGTTGGGCAAATAGACAACTGCATAAGTGTCTTAGCAAAAGGTAGGCCAAAGGCAATTGTAAGTCTAAAAGTGCAGCTGTAAATGGCTCGAGTAACAGGATAGATACAGAAGGAAGTAGAGTTTGAAATATTGATGGTGAAGGATACAAGGAAATGGTCAGTGATGGATTTGTCAGTGAAGACTGTGGGTGTAGAAAGGCCACAGGAAATAACTAGGTTCAGGAGGTGGCCATGAATGCAGGTAGGAGTGTTTAATGGAAGAAAAAGTTTAGGGAGAACAGGAGGGCAGTAAATTCAGAGGAGAGGAGGAAAGAGGAGCTGTTACTGAGGTTCAATTCACTGAGGATTGACAGTCATGCCCTGCAGAAGCTGAGGGAAAATATCTTGGTGAAATTTCCTACTCTGGGTTCAGTAGATAAAGAGACGCATATCTGGTCTGTGCTGAGTCTCTGATGGTTTACTGGGTAAAGGCATCAACCTCAGGTCTGTTCTAAGTCTCCGACGATTTAATGACTAAAAGTTACAGTGAATATGAAGACTGCATCCTTTACTGAATGGTTAAGATTCCATTTGCTTAAATTCTTGCACAATATCAAAAAGCATAACAAAACAGGGAATCGCCCTTAAGACCCTTGCATCAGCCTTCCTCAGCTGCTGGTCTGTTACTCCTCTTAATATCAGGCAGGCAAGTATACAAAAACTGTCCCAGCAAAGCAGTCTAATTTTAAGCCTCCAAAGCAGAGCTCAGTCCCAACTGCACTAGAGATCACAGAAACATCAATCCCTTTATATTTCAAGTGAATAAATGGGGATTATTGATAGTTAAATATTTTGATCTTCTCAACATACCTGTAGTCCTTGTCCATCCACTGTTGTTGTATTGTATTTAAAAGCCTGATTGTTATCATCTGAGCTCGTGGTTGTTGGTGACTCACTTTCAGCCTTTTTCTGATTGGGCTGTCTATCCTTTAAAAAGAAACAACCAAAACAATTAAGCAAATCCAGTAATGGCTTCTCGATGTTTTGTTGGACACATCAGCCAGAAAGACTGGAACTTTTCAGTGCAGCTGTGGCATAAGAGTAGAGTTATACCATATTTACTCATGAAAATTTGCACAAAACTGATTCATTCCACTTTTAGGTTTAATCTTTGCTACACACAAACTTGTTCAATTATTTGCACTGCTTTTGAGATATGTCTGTCGAAACCCTCTACTTCACATTAATATAGCTTCACCATCCATGCAAATGATCAGCACATGTGAGTTTTCTCCATTTACTCGAAGAATGCACTGTTGTAGACCGACAACCAAAAGGTTAGGTGCAGCACAGCCCAAAATCACCTGACATCATCATAAATGAAACTTCCGGAGTTTGATGGTGATGTTATCTGTGATTTTTCTTTTATCTTTGGATTGCTGCACTATACTCAGCTAAAGTGCTGCCAATCTCAGTGCACCTGATATTTTTCAGTCTCCCGTTCCTACCTCCTCCCATGTTCAGAAGAAATAAGCCACTCGATTCCCTAAGGGAATACCCAATGCTCATACTTTTATATCAAGTGCACCTGGAGTGTGACCTAGTTTTAGGACTGGTAACCATGGGGATTGTCCCTAGTTTGCCTGTAGACCTGCTCTTCGATAATGATCTGGTGGGGCAAAGGTGGTAACTTCTCCAGTAGTTTTAGTGAGACTGAAAGAGCTCAGGGAGACAGCATAGTTGCAGGAACATCCCTGACTGTGTGGTGACTTGGTCTCAAGGGAGGCTGAACTGGCACTGCAGACAGATGACACTACTGTCTGGTTGTCTGAAACTTTCTTTGGGAAGTTAGAGGACCTAAAGAATGAGTTAAACAGAGCTTCCCTAATTGGGGCTCAGCAAGCCAACCCAGTATTAAAGAAGTTAGCACAGACTGCCCAAACCAAAACACAGGGAGTCCGAGTGCTACTATTTAAAGAATGAGATGCTGATGAGGAAGTGGAGACCTCTTCACAGACTTGTGGATGAAGAGTGGACAATGGTTCACCAGATAGTGGTACCATCGAGGTACTGTAAAGAAATATTAAGAATGGCCCACAAACTTCCAATGGCTGGACATGTCAGTGCACGAAAAACCAAAGCCTGCATAAGACAGCAGTTTGACTGGCCAAAGCTCCACAAAGATGTGGTGGAGTTCAGTAAAACTTGCCACATGTGCCATGTTGTGGGGAAGCCTCAACCTGCAATAAAACCTGCACCCCTAATTCCCATACTGGATTTTGGGGAACCATTCAGCAAAGGGCTGGTGGATTGTGTAGGACCCCTGCCAAAAACAAAAGGGGACCGACAAGCACAGGTCTGTTAGACAGTTAGGGGACAAAAAGGACGGTGAAGACAAGTCTGAGGAGGGCCAGGAGGATTCACAACTGGAACCCTCTACCGTCCGGTAAGCCAACCCTGAAATGTTTGGAGAATTAGACCCCACACTATCCTACGCAAATGCAGGCCAAAGAGGAATCCTACCAAGGCTGCTAACAGCATTTACAGAAACCTACAGGGACAAGGAAAGTTTCCAAAAAGGCAAACCAACAGAAAGCGCGACGTCTCACCTCATCAAAGTATCGCAGGGGAGTGTTGTGAAAGCTGGACAGACACCTGCTAGCAGGAATGTCCCAAAAGACATCGGGCCAATTAGCAAAGAGACTCGTCCCACAGTAAAGGGAAAAGGGAAGGAAAATGCCCTAAAGCGAACAGCACTTGTCTGGCTCACCAGAAAACTAAAAATGAAATCAGGATGGATCTACTACTGAAGAACCCAACGATCAGGGCCCAAACCCAAAGCTAATCAAACCCACCAATTTCAATTCCAAATGTAGCAAGGGCAAGGGCCCAGAGGAAATGTCATTCACCTCACAGTGGCTAAAAACCAGTTTATTACCCACTACCACTACAGGGAGAAAAATTATCAAGGTACTGGAACCCGAATGGTTAGATTCACGTGTTGCAAAAACAGCAGTTGAGGGGTTAAAGCTTGTACATAGTGGAGAACTTGCCTTAAACAATAATGGAAATTTGCAGACCCCAAGTTTTACCAACAACCACATGTTCATTGAGACGCACATCCCCAGGGTATTACCAATTGATACTAGAGAAACTTTAACCCCATTTAACAACACATGACCATCCCAGTTAAGACTCCAAAAATTATTATATCAGCATTGTTGTTGCAGAGATAAACCAGCTGCAGAAGTCCTGAGGGCAATGGGTGAATTTGGCGAGCGAGTAAGAATGAATGCATGTTTTCTTCTTTTTCTTTTCCACTCCTTTAAGGAAATGTTCCTATCATCACATTTCATGCCATGTGGTACAGATGTGTCAAGAAAACCCTATATACCAAATGATAAATAATAATTTCTTCAGTTGGAAACTTACAATAGACTTTTAATGGGAATAAATCCTACATGTTAACTTTTTAAAAAACTAGCAGCCAAGATGCACACTGCACTTTGCATCTGAAATGCCAGGAGATGGACTGGAGACAAAATGTCTAACAAGAAGCCCAGCCAGAACAATGCTTTGGCTAACTGAGTAGATTAGCCAGATCACCCTCGTTAGCAGGACTTTCCAAACCATCTCAAGGCATTCATAAATGGAGACATCCCTCCGGGGGTAAACCCTGACAATCCCACCTGAGGAAGGTCTTGGGTTTTAGATTTTGGACCTCATTAAAAACAAAGGGGATTGAGAGAACCATGTGACCATCTGTCTATCTTGGAAGAAACTGGGAGTTGTTACAAGTAAGTGACTGTGCAGCAGCAGAGGAAGCTGTGGGCCTCCCTTTCTCTCTCTGCAGAAAACATCAAGTTTGAAAACCAACTGCGACTGGGGGACCCTCCAAGCCTACAGACTGCTACAGCCAGCGACCAGGGGAAGAAAGCCAATTACAATATTGCCTTCAGGAAAACCCTGAGCAAAGCAGGCCAACCATAAAGTGCACTTTGACCAGCGAGGACTTCAAGAATACAGTTTCAGGGGAGAACTACTGGATCACCCACTTCACAGACAGTGTATTTGAGTTCCATTTATTACGGACTTTAATCCCACCATCAAATCTATTTTTTCCTCTGTAATTTATCTGTGTCTGTGTGATTCTCGTGTGAATGTGTGCCTGAATGTGTAGCATACTTTTGGTATTTCTAAATCGGTGTTAGAGTGTCAAGTATAATTAACCGACCTCTTTCTTGTTTAAACTCAAGAAAACCTGACTGATTGTGAAAGAACCAATCACAGTAAAGGTAAGAAGGTAAAACACTCAGAGGTGGTGAGCACAATCACTGTTTAAAAGGAATAAACCCTGTTGCAGTCAAATAAGAGGGAGAGCAAGAGTGGAGCCTGAGATCCCCTCCTCACCTGGCCGTAATACCACATTGTGCATAATAATGGAAGAGGAGCAGCAGAGGCTCTGAGAGTGACTTACCTGGAGAGAGTCGTGAGTGGCAGAGACAGACCTGTGAGGAACCTACTGGGCCGAGAATAAAGAGAGACTCAGGCTCAGGGCCTTCCACTTATCTGGTGAGAGTCGGGACCGGAGGTGGTGGATCGGCGAGGGACCTACCAGGGAGAGAATAAATCCAGACCCAGGCTTGGGGCCTTCCACACCTGGAGAAAGTCGGGAATGGCAGAGGTGGACCTGTGAGGAACCTAGTACTGGGAGAGGATAAAGAGACACTCAGGCTTGGGGCCTTCCACTTACCTGGAGAGAATCGGAGCGATGACGGACCTGCAAGGAACTTACTACCTCTACACGCCAGAGTTTGAAAAAAAAAAATCAAACCGTGACATCACAGGAAACTGGTGAGTTGATTGACTGGTCAGTATTTGCTGCTTAAGAACTCAGTCTATACAACTTGGAGTTTAAAAACATTAAAAATATTAAGTATTAATCACATGTAACAAGTGGGTAGCTGGTGAGTCTTATTTTTTTCAAATAAGGTTTATGATTATGCTGAGGTTATTTCTATTGTTGGCGTTTTAGTATTGGTAGGGTATATAAATAGTAGTAAGGATTGGTAAAGTTTGTTAGCAGTAGTAAGGTTATTATTGGTAAGGGCCTGAGCTGCCTCCCAGGAGGAGGCCATTAAGTGGCAGTTAATTGGCCACTTAAGGGCCTTGATTGACCTGGGGCAGGTGGGCTGTTTCTCGCTGCCTCTCCTCGTAAAATTACAGCAGGGGCGGGACAGCATCGGGAACGGCCCCCCACTTAATTTTACGACCCCCCCACCCCCGGCACCACCAGTCCACTCCTTTGGGAGCATAAAATTCCGGCCGAAAACTCAAAGCTCCTGCCACCAAGACCAGCACAGAACCTGACATAAAATTAGACCTAATTTTTGCCTAAGTGCAATCCAGGAAATTCGGGGCCACAGTACTCTTAATGTTATCAAATAAATACTTGATCAGTAAGTTCAAATGGTATTCATTTAATTTCGTAAATACCTTCACCTTTATGTTTTGGTTGCAAACAGCTTACTTGTAAGGTTGGTTCTTACAACTGGAGCAGCAATTAGTGCAGCTGGATTCCTTTGTCAGATCATAATCCTCTTATAACTCCAGCATCTAGTCATGAAAATACTTAAGATTTGATTAATTTGTAAACTAATGTCTTGCTTTATCTCACAGCAATAGAAAAGTCCCAAATACTGAAACCTGTTCACAGCATTTATATTTTTAAGCGTAACCTTTCGGCAAGAAAACAATTAGCACATAATTATTCACAGTACCCAAACTGTACCTGCACTTGAAATAAAATATAAATGAAGAAATTGGGAACCTATTTAAAAGCACGAAATGGTGACTAATTTAAGTATGCACTTCTACAGAAATGAGAAAAAAGATAATTCAATGAGTTCAGGATTTTCAGATTAATTTTATCTACCTCTTCCTTTTGCACCTGTATGCTTTCATTCCCTGTTGAATCAAGAATTGGTCCATTGCTTTTTGAATATTTTAATCAAGTCAACATTTATTATACAAGTGTGTGCCAGGAATAGAATTCATAAACAGAGGAAGTTGAAATGATCAGGGGAAAAGTAAAGCAAAATTAAATTTGAAATGCTCAGGTACTGTATAAGAAATTCTAAGTTGAAGTCTTACCAGAACTACAGGGCATATGTAGGAGGGAAGTAAAATGTGGTCTTTTAGTTGGCCACCATCACATTCAGGTTTGATATGCAAGACACAGTTATTGTGAAGCTGCAATTAAAAACAAACAATAAGTAACTCAAGCTAGAAATTACGAATAGCTAAATATAAACATAATGATCAATGATGGAGGGCGATACAGGAAAATACATTCTAATCTAATTCACTGACGTTACGAATCAAAGGTCTAGGATCGTATATTATGATTAAAACAATGTATACTTCTCTCAATTATTTTTCTCAAAAATATTGCAATCTCAAAACAAGAGTCAAGGAGTGAAGGTACACTAAAGTGCTTGGTGCACATGCAGCTGAGGTCTAGAAACAAGTTACCCACATGCCCTCTGAGCTGCAAAGTAACATATAGCCAGGAGAAAAATAAAGACATTTGATACCATGAAAAATAAAAATAAGAATCAATAAATGAATAAAAAAACCAAACTCAGGCTAGGTTTGACATATTAACTTAGAAATGAAGGTCCTCTTCACGCTGGATCCTTTTCGGAGGTAGCACTGATATATCAGTGAAGGAAGTATGCTGTCTACAGATATTTGTGAAAATGCAATAGATGTTGCATCTTTGGATTTTCAAAAGGTGTATGACAAGGTGCTGCACAGGAGGCTTGTGGATAAAATTAAGTCCATGGTATTATAGGAATTGGGGCAGCACTGATTGGAAATTGGTTGCAAAACTGAGAGGGGTGGTGAATGGATGTTTATTGAGTTGGGGATACAAAAACATCAGCATTCCTCAAGAGTCTGTGTTGAGTCCATGAACCACCTTTATTCATGTGTAGATGAGCTACAATATCAACATTTGCAGATAACAATAAAATAGGAGACTGTGATTAACTATGAAAAGGACTGTCAAGGACGTCGGAAAGGCACAAAGAAGCTAGTAGATTGGGCAGATGTCAAGTGAATGTAACACAGAGATGTGACAATAATTTTAGGAGGACAAATTAAGGCATGGACATGGCAATAAATGATGAACTTAAAAGGGAGACACACACTTCGGAGATTCTGATACACAAATCTGAAAAAGTGAGAACAAGTTGTAAAAATTGCATATTGGATCCTTGCTTTCATAAATAGGGACACAAACTACACAAGCAATGAGATAATAAACTTATATAAGTTACTGATTATGCCACAGTTGCACCCAGTTTTGGGTGCTCTACTTTAGGAAGGTGCCAAAGCCATATTCACTAAGATAATATCAGCGATGAGAAAGGTATAGTTTTGAGAAGAGACCAGAAAACTGGGCCAATTTTCATCAGAGTACAGATTAAGGGGAGCTCTGATAGACGTGTACTCAATTAAGAGGAATTTTGATAAGGCAAATAGGGAAAATCAATGCCCACTTGTTGGTGAGTCTGTAACTAGAGGGCATAAATACATCACCACCAGCCGAACAGAAGGACAGATTAGGAGAAACTTTTTACCAAGAGATTTGTTAGGACGTGGAGGCTCTGCAGCATTGGTTGTTCGGGCGCTATGGATGCTGTTTTGATTCCAAGCTGGCATCCCCAGCACACATGCATACTTCTGGTGTGCACTGTGCCAGAAGCCATCTTGGGTAGGGCGGTGGTGTGGATGCAGTGAGCGTGTGCCGGAAGTATACAGCGTAAGCAGCTTGTGATTCAGCTCGTTAAACACAGATTTGACACCGGCACTGCCATTTAAAAGCTCAACACTTTGAGCTTCTGCTCTCTCTTAAACACATACTCAGCAGCAGGAAGGAACCTCCAGCTGCGCTATTTAAAGTGATCAACAACTACTTTCAAGTTAGTTGCTAATTGATTTCTACTGGCTCTTGCTGAGCTTGTAGAAGTGATTGGTGATTTGTACAGTTATTTTAAAGTTGCTCAAGTCTACATGGAGGGATGTGGCAGGTGATGAACGACTTTTCCTTGACTTCAAGGATTCTGCACAAAACACTTGCTCCCAAACGTTGGTGCAGTAGATTGCATCCATCTTGGACTGCAAGGAGAATAAGCAGAGGCAACACAGAGTTGGACAAGCTGCTGATAGATGGACAAGGAGGAGGAGACGACAAGTTCTCAGGAGGACATATCTGCCCTGGGTGATCATGGAGCAATTCTCCTGCCTCAGCCTGAGCTAGGAACAGTGCATCAGACATCTGAACTTCAGTAAGGAGGCGTTCACTGAATCTACCATCTGCAGCAGCCATAACTGCAGCCTCAGAACAAGGCAAGGACTGCATTGCTAGAGGCTCGTTGATTCTACGGATGCAAATAATGCAGTGCAGGTGTTTCTTACAGGTGAATTTACAAATCAGAGGCAAATCTGGCAACATTGAAGGACATTTCTGCATGAACATAGTTCAACGGATGCACATTCTGTGTGCTAAGTAAAAAATTCCATTTGTACCTTCACCCTTTCTCGCATTGGTTTATTTTTAGTTGCATTATTTGATTTCAATATCAAAGTGACACTTTGCAGAATAAAATGAGCTAAAATGTAGTTATATTGTAATTCATAAATGGTACTTCACTGGTAATGTACAACAATGGACAATTAAGGAAATGCTTTGGGCTCCCAAACCATTGGTAACATTCACAATACTACAGCCTTGCTACCCTAGCCTGAACTTGAATCTTTCTCTAGTTTCTCTCCTATCTCCCTTCATGCCCTCTCTGACCTCATCTTATCTGCGAGACCCACTTCCTGCTCCACTGACACTAGTCCTATTAATTGGCAGACAACTCAAGTTCCCTTCTTGGCACCTATTTTGGCTGACATTGTAAATAGTACCCTCTCCTCAGGTACTGTCACCCTCCCTTTCCAAACTATCATCACCCCCAACTTCTCAAAGAATCCATCCTTGACCCCTCTGTCTTTGCAAACTACTGCCCCATCTCCAATTTCTCTTTCCTCTCCAAAGGTCTTGAATGTGCTGTCGCCTTGCAAATCTGTGTCCATCTTTCCTGCAACTCCATGTTTGAATTTCTCCAATTAGATTTCTGTCTCTGCCACAGCACCAGAACAATCCTAATCAAAATCACAGGTGCTATGTGACTGTGATGTGGTAACCTCTCCGTCCTTGTCTGTTCCAACCGCTCTTCAGCCTTTGACAAGGTTGATCACACCATCCTCATTCAACACCTCTCCACATTTGTCAGTCTGAGTGGGATTGCCACTCAGTTCCACGCTTACCTATCATGTGCTACGGCCGATATTCCATCACTACTTCTGGAGTCCACCCAACGCTCTATCCTTAGTCTCCTCCTCTTTCTCACATGAAACCCATCAGCAGCATCATCCAAAGTCATGGGGTTAAAATCCAATGTATGCTGACCATATCCAGCTCTGCCTCTCCACCACACCTCTCAACACTTTCCACTGCACAGGAGTCGTCAACAACAATAACTTGAATTTATAAAGCACCTTTAACGTAATACAAGGTCAAAAGGTGCATCACAGGAGCATTATAAAATAGGACAATGAGCCAAATAAGGAGATATTAGGTCAGATGACCAAAAGCTTAGTCAAAGAGGTAGGTTTTAAGGAGTGTCTAAAAAGGAGGAAAGTAAGATCGAGAGACGTAGCAGTTTAGGAGGAAATTCCAAAGCTTAGGGTCCAGGCAGCTAAAGACAGCCACAGATGGTGGAGGGATTAATACCAGGGATGCTCAAAAGGTCAGAATTGAAGGAGCGCAGATATCTTGACAGACTGTGGAGCTGGAGTAGATTAGAGAGTTAAGTAGGGGCAAGACAATGGAGGGATGTGAAAACATAGATCAGAATTTTAAAATCGAGGCGTTGCTAACCGAGAGCCAAGGTAGGTCAGGGAGTACAGGGCAGATGGCTGAATAGGAAGGTGCGAGTGTGGACATGGGGAAAAGTTTTGGATGGCTTCAAGTTTACGGAGGGTAGAATGTCGGAGGCTGGCCAGCAGTGCATTGGAATAGTCAATTCTAGAGGTAACAATGGCAAGGATGAGGGTTTCAGCAGCTTATTGGCTGAGGCAGGGTCAGAGTTAGGTGATGTTATGGAGGTGGAAATAGGCAGTTTTAGTGATGACATGGATATGTGGTCAGACACTCATCTCCAGGTCAAATATGACACCAAGGTTGCGAACTGTCTGGTTGAGCCTCAGACAATTGCCAGGGAGAGGAATGGGGTCAGTGGCTAAGGAGTGGAGTTTGTGGTTTGGACCGAAGAGAATGGCTTTGATCTTCCCAATATTTTGTTGGAGGAAATTCCTGCTCATCTAGTACTGGATGTTAGACAAGCAGTCTGACAATTTAGAGACAGCGCAGGGGTCAAGAGAAGTGGTGGTGAGGTAGAGCTGGACGTCATCAGCATACATGTGGAAAGTGATGTGTTTTCGGATGATGTTGCCGAGGGGCAATATGTAGGTGAGAATTAGGAGGGAGTGGGGGGGCAAGGATAAAAGCTTGGGGTACACCAGAGGGTAACGGTGTGAGAGCTGGAAGTCACTGCAGGTGATTTCCTGTATATGATTGAATAGATAAGAATGAAACAAGGCTAGTACAGTCCCACCCACCTGGATGTCAGCGGACAGACATTGGAAAAGAATGGTGTAGTCAGCCATGTCAAAGTTTACTGACAGGTCGAGAAGGAATAGCTTACCTTTGTCTCTGTACAAAGGATGCCATTTGTGACTATAGTAAGAGCTGTTTCGGTATTGTGGCAGAGGCAGAAACCCGTTTGGAGGGATTCAAACAGAGTTCCGGGAAAGAAAGGCACAGATTTGAGAAGCTGCAGCACGCTCAAGGAAATGGAGATTGGAAATGGGGCGGTAGTTTGCAAGGACAGTGGGATCAAGGGTTGGATTTTGAGGAGAGGAGTGATGATGGCAGATTTGACAGAGGAGTGCCGACAGCAGTCTTGACGGAGAGGGTGATGACGGCAGACTTGACTGAGAGGGTGACAGTACCTGAGAATCGTTAGCAATATCAGCTAACATGGGGACCAGGAAGAGAAGTTGGGTGATCAGCAGTTTACTGAGAATAAGGTTGAGACAGCAGGAGCTGGGTCTCATTGACAAGATGAGCTCAGAGAAGGCATGGTGTGAAGTGGACGGGGGTGCCTTAGAGGAAATTTGGCCCAGTTGGCTAGGGGGAGGGAAGTAACAGATGCAGCTGATCGAATGGTACCAATCTTCGTGACAAGGAAGCTCATAAGCTTCTTACACTTATTATTCAAGGTGATGGTGCAGGAGACATGCATTTCTATTAGTAAAATAATCTGACAGTTTATGGCCCGAATACACCCATTCAATTTTAGAGATTTTCTTTCTCTCCAGGAATTGTTTCAACCAGCAAGGTCAATCTGTAACCTTTTCACAATGGCACTTTTCGTACAGTGTACATTATCCCACAACGAGCAATTATCTACATAGCATTCAATGGGCACATTATCTTCAGTACCCCATTGTACAGAATGTCATTTAAACTTTTTGCAAATAGAATCTCATATGCATTGCCTCCATAAGTGCCAGTGTTTCAGCAGCTGAAGTACTTTTAAAAACCCTTTTTATTTTCTTAGCATCCCAAGCTACAGGACAACTTTTCTCATTCTCACCCTGTACTAGAATAGTCATCAGTAGATTAGCATGTGAAGCATCACTTAAAAAAAAACTTCATGTTCTTTGGGTCACTTAAGGATGGGAACTTAGTACACATTTTCCAGATTTTAATTTTGCCATCTTTTGTTTGCTCTTAAAATATCCTCTACTTTGGGCTGTTTCTCAAAGTACTTTAATTACAACACATCAAAAATAGCATCTGGTCTAGCATGAGTGCACAATCAGTTCAACTGACCAAACAAGCTTCGCAAATGCTCTGTCTCTTTAGATATAAGTTGACTCTTCTGTGATGACATAGTATGATTAACTGGTATGGGAGTAACACCCTCTAAATAGGATTGTTGATTTAAAGTTATATCAGGCCTACTTTGCTTTTCTAGACCAATATATTTAAAAGCCCCGCAAGCCTGACTCCCAATGTTAATTCCCTTCTAATCTTATTAACATTTCTCAAATTCCACAGTAAAACCCCATAAGAAATCATCAATGAGCATCATGAAGATGATTGAAAGTTTTCCTTTATGGTACCAATAAAACATTGTAGGATCTGTTTTCAGTTGAACACAACCTACTTTTCATTGAAAAATACCATATCCTGGAAGTACCATTCAGGCTATAGATGCATTTGTTTAGTTTCCATACTTTTCCTCTGCATCTGCTGCCTGTTTAGATAGTTTGAGAAATACCTCTTTGAAAAGTATTGCCGTGCAGAAATGTGGCTTTTATGTCAATTGACCAACACTCCCATGAACATGTGGCCAAAAGAGAGTCCAAAAGATGAAAAGGCACAGACCTGAAACACTGGAGAGAATTTTGTGCTCTCCCCTGCGACGGGTTTGGAGGCAGCAAGAGCATAAAATCAGGTGGGATGGTGGCGAAGGGGTTTCCCACCACAATCCCGCCTGCGCCGAAATTTAGTACAAGCCTTCCCCCCCACCCCTCCCCCAACCACCATACCTTAAGATCTAGGACAACTATCTCATTAAAGTCACGTGCCAATGGAAGGCTTACATAGGATGAGGGGGTGTCCTTTGGTACTTCTACAGTTTTCATAATTCTTACTAACTTCTTCTACTACTCTTGTACGCTCCTGATCAACTACACCTGCATCTTTTAGCAGGATTTTTATCCATTGACAATTAGTGAAAACAAATTGTCTATGTAACTTTAAGACAATTTGCTGTTTTTCCCCTCTTATCCTGATTACCTGATACCATTAATATCTCTCTAACATTGATAAGAAACATCAGGTTTTGATAAGAGGAAACAAGAATGTCCTGACTGGGTGAACTGCAGATCAACTGACTTCCTCAAAATAATTGCCCCATCATGTTCCATTTCAAGCTTTGTTTGTGCCTTTTTCATAAAAGGTTTACTCAACAGCATAAGTATCTCACCAGAGACTAGATCAGCACTTATAAATGGCTTGCTCCATCTATTTGACATGGAATTACAACTCCCTTTAGTGACTTCAAGGTGCTATCATTGCCAAAACTAAAACAAGTAGTACTTTTATATTCCTTAAATTTGCATTGATCATCACTACTCAGTGAATCAAGATAACATTTTAACCAATTTGCCCCACATAACATTGAAATACATGCATTAATACCAATTAAAAAAGTCCACAATTAATTCATCACAGGATTAAAACTTCTTAGTGACCAGTATAATCTGCTTCGATTCATCATTATCTTCATCCTCTTCTTCAGAACTATCTTATTCCGGTGACATGTCGAAGACCTTGCCTCTTCGCTCTGGGAAATGCACCACATAAATGATACTTACAGTCACACCTAAAGCATCTAATTAGTTTTTCCTTGGGCATTCCTGGAATTCATTTGTCCATTATTACTTTTGCAATTTAATCTTCTGCTGATACAACTGGATTTGCTATATGTACTTTCATTACCAATCTGTCCGTCTTTAATCTTTCTGTTGCACTGATGCCTGTGTCCAGTATCTGGACTATTTCGAAACCTGGTTAGTCTTCTTTGTGTCACGGTGAAATGCCTCATTTGTCCCATCAAGGCTGAAGTGAGTGATTGTTTCCGCAGGAATATTTTTTTAAGGCAACAGACATCTGATCCAACAGAGTTTCCTTCTCCGAGAACTGAATACCAGTTAGAACCAGTTTCCTGTCTGTATGATTCACCTTAGCACATTCTAGTAATTTAAACTCCAGTACCGATCCAGGTATCCCCAAATTGAACTGTGTCAATTTTTTGAGCAATTTGTTAAAGTCCATTACATATTCAACCATGGAATAACCATCCGTTTTCCAAAATCTATCAATTTCTGACCAGGCCTCATAGGCATTTAACAGATCATCCTTCTTGTAGCTACCATCTAGTAATTCTATTAGAAAGTCCAAACCTTCAGCACTAGCCAACTGACTGTCTTCCAGCTCAGCATAAAAACTACTTATTTAACTTTGTGCAGGAGGTGACAACACCAAGGCCGTACTTTGTTTTCTCTTTGGTAGAATAGTAAACCATTTCCACTTATCAACCTCATTCTTACACTGGTCATATGGTTCAAACTCAGAGAGCATCAGAAGGAAATGATACCCTGATAATTTAAACTTGCTTTCTGCCATTTTCCACAATGGCCATTAGCATTTTTGTTTTATATCCAAACAAAAAAAAACATAGTTTCCAACCTTCATTATTATCCAACCATTCTCTGCTACTAAGTTACAAATCACGATGGTGAAGGATAGAACACTGGAACCTAGTCTTTATACATTTACAAGGTTTATTTATGGAAAACACACATTACATATCATGCACCTCCAACCTAAGGATGACAGTTTCAGCCTGTTCCTATATATATATATACACACATTGGTGAGTCCCCAATTAATGCCCACCTCCTGAATACCATTAACACCCAACTGATATACAATTAACATTCAGGAGTAGGGAGAATATTTTCAAAAATGGGGAGGAAAAATAAACCACTTTGAAAAGGCAGGGGAGTTGGGCTTCCTCATGTGGTAACTGTTTTCTAGATTTTCATTATGAATCAGGGTCAAAAGGTGGATTCCTTGAAAATCCAAGGAAGTTCTGAAATACTGAAAGTCAAATACCCCTCAGCCCACTTTTTTACATAGTTTTATTTTTAGAAAACACAGAAAATGCAATCTGTGGCTCGACAGCAAACTGTAAAGATAGTGTTCGCCACTACATAGTTTGGGAAATGATGATATACTGATGTAGAAGGTATTTTTTTTGTCAGTTATTTGTACTGCAGAAGCTTGAGACTAAAGTCACTATAACTATAAAAAACACTCACAGATATAACTCATGTATGATTCAAAATGAGTTTCTCCCTCTCCATTTGTTAATCAAAAGCAGTGTGAAATGTTCACTTTGACATCCAGTCTGTGAGGGTTTTCTGACCATGACATTTCCTCATATAGTGCTGTTTTTGTCAGGCGCCTTGCACTGCTGGCCGATTCCTGTGCAGTGCTCTGTGAAGAGAAGGGCCATCCAGCGTGCACCGAAGACCTTGAATTGACTATGTCCTGACGTCATATAGCCTAACCGGCTGACGTGATGGCAGGCTACCAAATTTGGTCAATGGTAGTCTAAGCACAAATCCATAGATCAATCTTCAAACAAGTGTTAGGCTGCAAGATGAGTCCTGCACCAGTGTTATTTAAAGGGCCAGGTACAGAAATTGCAAGCAAGGCAATATTTTAAGAAAAACTGCAAGTGTCTGGAAGTACTTTGAAGTGTTTTGGAGGTGCTGTGATGAGTTTCTGGATTTGCCAGGAATTGTAGCTGCACCCTCACGGGAGGGCATAGGAGTAGGTGACCTGCCAACACAAAGGCTGCAACAAGTATGGAGCAGCACTTCTGGGTTTTCAGCACAACAGGAAGATGGAGCAGAGGCTGCAGAGAACATAAGCTCTGTGCCATGCCCTCTTCCAACCTAGACTCCCCCATGCTGTTTAGCAGTGACAGGAGGCTGTCTGGCAGGCCAACCAATGCATCTAGTATTTCGGTGTGCATGCCTATTCAGTGCTCTCCTGTATTCCCATCGAGTTCCTCATCTGAATTCTTGCAGTAGAAGCTGCCTGTGACCTCAGCCTCTTGTAAGCTGGCACACAAACCATCTTTTACCCTGGCCTAGCTGCAGCCTACTCATGCCCAGTGACTCACAATGGGCTAATATCAAATCTATACTTGTTTCCAAGGTATGTGCAATGCCAGTGTCTCAGCTGGTGGCTGTCAGCATCAGATCAGGTGACAGGGCCTCTTTCTTCAGTATTGTGCTGTCGCTGTCTCAAGGAGAACCCTTGAGCTGCTGTGTTTCTTTTTCTGAAAGCAGGAAATCAAAAGGGGAAGGCTGGTGTGAGGGAAGTGGGGATGGGGTGAGAAGCAAAAAGTTCATGGTCATACCATCGACAGCATGCTCATCATGCTAGATAGTAGGATGAGGGTGTGCTAGGAGTTGAGAAGGGGCATAAGGTAGGAGATTACTGTCACCCTCCATGTGCTCAGCAATGCTAGATGCCATGGGCCCCATTGTGGCTGGCACCACAATGCAGAAAACCATCTCCTCCACAGGGCTCAGCAAATGCATGCATCCTTGTCCCCCACTAGTTCTTCTCTGCTCCCTTGTGTTCTACCTTGTCCTGAGAAAGAGGGCAGAATGTCAGTGATTGTGTAGCACTGTGCTTGGGTGATGTGCTGCCATAGCTGAATAGCTGGAGGTATGTGTAGGCAGTGAGAGGTGGATGTGAGGCTGGCAGCATTGGTAGAGTGAAGTGGAGTATCTGGATGGTAGGCCTGAGTCATGAGTGCCAGGGTTTGCTGCTAGGTGGGTGATGGAGGCATGGTGCATTGAGCAGTGTGAGAAGTTCGTGGTGTTGTGGGTAGGAGATGTCATGTGAAGCCAGGGCCTGATAATCTACATCCCAGAGTACTTAAGGAAGCAGCCCTAAAAATAGCAGATGCATTGGTGGTCATCTTCCAAGATTCCAAAGACTCTGGAACAGTTCCTACAGATTGGAGGGTAGCTAATGTAACCCCACTATTTAAAAAGGGAGGTAGAGAGAAAGCAGGGAATTATAGACCAGTCAGCCTGACGTCAGTAGTGGGGAAAATTCTAGAGTCCATTATCAAAGATTTTATAGCAGAGCATTTAGAGAACAGTGGTAGAATCGAACAGAGTCAGCATGGATTTATTAAAGGGAAATCATGCTTGACAAATCTACTAGAATTCTTCAAGGATGTAACTAGTAGAGTTGATGAGGGGGAGCCAGTGGATGTGGTTTATTTGGACTTTCAGCAGGCTTTCGACAAAGTCCCACATAAGAGATTAGCATGTAAAATTAAAGCGCATGGGATTGGGGGTAGTGTATTGTGCAGACAGGAAACAAAGAGTAGGAATAAATGGGTCTTTTTCCAAATGGCAGGCCGTTCCAAAGTTATTGCCATGCTAAAGCCAGGAAAACCAGTCCTTGATTCCAAAAGCTAATTGTCCCTGTGCCTTTCTACCTACAAGGTGGTCAAATGGTTCTTCCATAACTGGATAAAACTGATTTTAGAAGCCACCTTACCAAATGAGCAACAAAAACAAGAAATGCTGGATTCACTCAGCAGGTCTGGCAGCATCTGTGGAAAGAGAAGCAGAGTTAACGTTTCGGGTCAGTGACCCTTCTTCGGAACTGAGTTCCGAAGAAGGGTCACTGACCCGAAACGTTAACTCTGCTTCTCTTTCCACAGATGCTGCCAGACCTGCTGAGTGAATCCAGCATTTCTTGTTTTTGTTTCAGATTTCCAGCATCCGCAGTATTTTGCTTTTACCAAATGAGCAGGCAGGCTTCAGAGAAGGAAGAAACTGCTCTGACTAGGTCCTTGCACTCACCATCAACATTGAGGCAGGCTTCCAAGAGCAGCTGAAGTTTGGAGCTGCCTCCATAGATTTGTCAGAGGCAACAGCTGCTGGTAACGTCTTTCATGCTCTGGTGGCTACAGAAAGAGTAATATCACTTAAAAAGTGCTGTTGATTAAAATTAATGTGTGGCTGATTCCGAGAAACACAGTGGCAGATTGAGAAGGGCAATTTAGCATTCTTGTGATACAACAACTTATTTCCCAACAGGACTAGCACTACATGCAAAAAAAAACCTACAAAACTAACTTGATTTACCCAAGATAGGTACTGCAGGCTCATGTTTTGAAAATTAAAATTAATTTACAACAAATGATCAAGTACAAATAGGATATTTGCCAATAAAATGATGGCACTTCAGTTAGCCCCTCACTCGTCCACAACAATTTTGCTTGGACCTGTGAAACAGGAGATTCAGATGGGGATGGTTTGGACCAATAATAAGAATTTCATTTAAAAAAAAAAATTCTCTCTCAGGGTGTCAACATTGCTGGCAATGCCAACATTAATTACCCTTCCCTAGTTACCAGCAGGAAGCTGGTGGCGGCGGGCCTTTTTCTTGAATTTCAGCTGTTCATATAGTGAAAGTTCATCGAAAGCAATGAGTACATGTGACAATGTGAATCTCACCATCAGTACCTCTTTAGAAGGAAGGAGGTTGTTTTTCCTCTTCAATATCTGAGGCACATGAACTAATTTAGTAGAGTCACATTTAACTCTAGGAGGTTGGATTCAGTTAGAGCAAAAAGGACTTGATAACTTAAGTAGTTAAATTTACATTAAAGCAAGCAAACACAAAATGGGATATGTACTGATATGATACCTCCACAGTACTTCAACAATTTCAAAACTAAATCCAGAGTCAAATAATGGGCAAACCACCCTATTTCCAGGAGTCTAGGAAAACAGGTTTGAACTGGCCCAGTGGGCTAGCTCCCCTGTGCTGTTAGGAAAACTGAAAATTTTGCAAGGCAACAGCCATCAAAAGGCTGCTGTTTACCATTAAAGGACAAATTGTGACAAAAATGTTGACTAATTGTCCACAATGATATGCCACATACATCTGTGCAGCACTGCTACTTCTGCTACAGAAAGTGTACTAAAGAAGGGTTGCACTCAATGGGGCTGAAGGCCACCCTGCTCCAGTAAAAGTACAGGTGGAAGATGCTTGGGAGGAAGATCACAAACTAAACGATTGCAGTCACTCAAATCTTTGAATTTGTCTTCAAATGAAGAAACCTGCTGGTATCAGTATTAAGGTGGAGGAAACTGTACTCAATTTTACACACATTTCTTACAGGGCCCATCAAACATGGCATAAACCAAAGCTGAGAATAATCATACACTCCAGAAAGTAACATTTAAAGTACTTCACATACCATTGCACTTTTGCATATACCCTTGCATTGTTCCAAACCTACAGGGCACACTTTTCTTGAATGTGGAAATGACACCCAACGCCCAGTAAACAGATGTTACAGCATCCAGGCCAAGATGCTCCTTTGTTGTTAAGGTATCTCAGTGGGGTAAGCAATCTTGGAAACAAAGAATAGCTGCTTCTCCTAAGGGTCATCTACAAAATGTTTCTTCTGCTTCAAATAATATGGGCATAGTGAATTGAAATACAATAAGGCAACATAATTGCTTCTTGGATCACTGTTCATGCATAACGATGTATCTACAGTCAGCTATGACCTGAACAGCAATTGAGTACATCCATAGACCGTGGAATTGATATGAAAGACCTTGATAGTCTTCTGAATGCCATCTACCATTCCTTGCACATGAAGGAACCTAATAAAAGTGGTATGCCCTTCTACAGGAAAGTGAAGAAGGTGTAGTTCCTTAAAAACACAGCATTTCTCAATTGCTTGATGGTAGCTTGCAGTGCAGATTCTCTGATGTTGCAGATATTCCTTGTAGTGAATCAGAAGGAAACCACTGGGCGTGAAAGCTTCATTTTCTGATGACTGTTCCACATGTCAGAATTGGGGTGATCCTGCAGCAGTTGGCAAAGCTCGGGAACTTATGATGTGGAGGAGGCACACTCAGGAATCCTCCAACATATCACTGGTCCTGGCAGAGTGACAGGTGCCTCAAATATTATTCCACCTGCATTTTTTGAACTCATTAATTTGTCTTCCAAAGAAAGTCATGTAATGTGTTCAAAATACCCATCCTTTCCACAGTATACAATTTAATGCCATCAACCATTAAGAATAATGAAGGAAAGCAATGATAGGAAGAAACCCTTAAAATGCAAAAATTGCAAATTATCCAATAAAACCACCTGAAACATGGACCAAAATGCAATTCAAACTGCAATTAGAAACAACTTTTAGCAACAACAAAATTACTTTAAGAAGCCTGCACGAGCAGGCCAAGACTGTGAATTCCCAAGGGTCCAGTTTATATAGTCAGTGGTTCACCCAAAGTTGGAAAAGTCTATGTGGGACCATTTAAAACTATTTTACTACAGAAATGAGGCCCATGTACATTAGTAGCCCGAAAATTGGGTGTGCATCTGATTTTCCGATCCACAATGAGACTCTTGTTCCAGGCAAAGCTTTGGAAAAATTGGGACTAAAATGTTCCATATGATTCCATCCAATGTCTGAATATTCAGATTGATTCTGCAGCAAGGCGTTTGACTGAAGACTGAACCCAGAGTTCATTTAGGAAACACAGCTGGAGTCTGCTTTGGAAGTTTACAGTGCATTTCCACATAGCATGAAACACACCAATAAGATTACATGTCATGTGTCACAGAGTGGGGAAGATCTTTTGGCTGTACATTTTTTTTTTGAGTAAACTGAGCTGAACTGGAACCATGTTATGAATAAGATGAGAGCAACTCCACCCACATAAAAACCAAACATATGCATTAGAAGTATCCCTCGTTCTTACACTGTCACTTTTTCAAGTTGAAATTCATCCATCCAAAGTATTGATGATTCTTTTTACATGATGACAGCTATGCAATAGCTGTCTTCTTTTTATTTTAAAGATTTAAAAACAAAGCTTGGGGAATTAATTGAAACTGAATTCTGAGTCGGCTTAATTATTCCTAGATTTAACATTTTACCATATGTAGGCCAATGACACAACAAAGGATTTCTTCAAATTAGTCACAGATGTCTATTGTCACAAAAGACATTTTATTCAGAAAGTATTATTTATTACAAGCTGTCAACAATTTAATTTTAACATTTAACATTAAATATCTAGCAGGGTTTCAGAAAGAGTGAACACACTTGGGATATGATAAGGGTTTACTGTAGGTGCACACTTCAAAGAGATATACCAAGATCACAAATACACACAAAAAAACTCTGGATCCTACATAATTAATGCTCTGGTGATTGCAGTCTCCATGAGCCACTCTTGGCACAAACAACTGAATCCATTTGACTTCAATTGAATTGCTAGGCAGCTCTTAGATCTACTTCAGTTGATATTTAACCCTCTCCCACTCAACTGATGAAAACACCCACTCAACATATTCTCAAGCATCCTTCTAGAACTGAGAAGATTTTTCTTTTAATTTCACTGCTCAGCTTTATATAATCCATTTTCTTCTCTCTAAATCTCATGGTATGTGGCAATCTCCTGTAAAGATGGTAACTGGATGACCTTCCCCATGACAGTTGAAAATGCTTCTTATGGGCCAGCTGCTCCAGGGAACACAGGATTGATTCAATGCTTTGATTTCCCTCCCTCACTGTGGAGAAGCACCCTTCTAAACGTCAGTTTGAAATTAGGAAGTTGCTATGTAGGGGAACACTGAACCTGTGGTCTTACTAGTCAAGGTATGAGGAATAAGAGAAATTATCAGATTTTATTTTCTAAGTATCACCATAACCCATTTTAATCTTACATAAATATAAAGGTTAATATTGATTATTAAAACTAAATTCTTGCAAATTATGGGTTGGAGTGAGTTATCACACCATACATTCACCTGTAGAACTAGAACAAACTAATAGGTATCTTCTCTTTGTAAAGATTCGATACGAACTGACTTTCGGTGGCCTCAACCCAGTTATTAATGACCAGGAATCCACAGCATAAAACTACCCCAAATTTGGCATATTGCTGAGGAAGATTTGAGGGGGAATTGCTCTGCTTCTAACTGTGCTATATTTACCTGGAATTGAGTAATGTTGGCACTAGGTGCTGAGTGAAAGCTTTGTTACCCTAAGCACTGACAACTCTCAGCTTGATGAGTGCAAATGTGGTTATTTATTTCAAATGCATGTTCTAAGATACAGAGCACAAACTGAGTACATCATACAAAGAGTGGAAAGTTGAGAATTTGGTCAGAGTGGGACTCTCTGGTAAGATGCTAGGCAGATTAAATTGAAATTTGGCCTTAATATTTAGAAGTTAACTTTAAACTTTAAAAACTGGAAGGCAGTTCACAGTTAAGCAGTTGAAAATTTGGTGTGCGTGTAAATTCGGTGCAGGGGAAGGCAGTGGTGGCGCTTCTCTTAGTTTAACTAATTAGTTTAAAATAAACCAAATGGGTTAATTACATAAAAGTTTAATTAAATATATTAAAAAAAGGTTAGATAGAGATGACAGTGCAGGAATTGTTCCACATCTGCAGCATGTGGGAGGATGAGAGATCCCAGGCAACCACATCTACAGTAAGTTTTTGCAACTCGAGAAACTTTGGCTCAAGAGTTTTTCAGCTGAAGTCTGACATGCAGACATTGCAAAGCATCAGGAAGTGGGAGGGGGGTGGGGTGCGGTGGGTGGTGTGGATCTGAAAGGGGAAAGGCTTGCGAGTTACCTGGACATTTTGACCTAGGGCGCAGTCAAACCCCTCATGTTAGGTAGTGGTTTAGATCTTGTTAGTAGTCAGGGACAGAAGGGTGTGACTGCCTCAGGCAGGTAAGGGGACCACAGATGAAGTGGTGGAGGAGCCTCTGACTTTACCATTGTCCAACAGGTACTTGCTACCTGTGTGGATGAGAACAAAGACTGGGCACGGAAGATGAGCAAACTGACCATGGCACCTTGGCACAGGAGGCAGTCAGTCAGAGTGGGGGGAGCAAAAGTAGTATGGTAGTGGTATGGAACAGTATAATCGGGGGGGTAGATACTGTCCTCGGCAGCTGCGTCTAGGCATCCCAAAGGTTGTGTTGTCTGCCTAGTGCCAGGGTTAAGGACATCTCCTTGTGGTTGGAGAAAATCTCGAAGGAGGGGGAGAATCCAGTTGTGGTGAACCATATAAGAAACAAAGTCATAGGTAGAACCAGGTTCTGCTGAGGGAGTTTAAGAAGCTAGGGTACAAATTAAAATGCAGAATTTCAAAAGTATTTCTCTGGATTACTACCTGAGCCATGCCAAAATTGACACAGGGACAAACAGATTAGAGGTTTAAATGCATGGCTGAGTGGTGAGAGAGGCAGGGGTTTCAATTCATGGGTCACTGGCACCTGTATGGAGGAAAGAGGTAGCTGCTCCATTGGGATGGACTCCACTTAAATTGGGCTGGGCTATGTATTCTGGCAAATCAAATAGCTAGGGCAGCAGATCGGACTCTAAACAAGGAAGGTGAAGGAGGGTTCAGATAAGTGTACATTTATAAGTCTGAAGAGAAACATCTAGACTGTGGAGCAGTGTAGTTAGTGACTTGGTGGTGTCAGGAAGGGGCAGGTGGCACAGAATTTGGATCGCCACTGTCTGTTGCTTGGGGGGCTATGGGTGCTGTTTGGTGTCCAAAATGACATCCATGGTGCATGTGCACACTTTTGTTGCAAGTCACGCTGAAAATTATATTGTTCGGGATGTTAGCATGTGCTCAGTGAACGGCTGCTGAAAGCAAGCAGAGTAGACCAATCATGATTGTCAGTCAGTGTCCAACACCGATTTAACACCCGTGATACCATTATGGAGCTCATACTATCTGCTGGCTATTGCTTCTACACTACAAATGTTTGGTGCTTTCTATAGCTGTTTGAAGTTGCCAAAGTTTAGAGGGTGTGGTATGGCAGGTGCTCAAGGGGGTTTTGCTGACTTCACGGATTCTGTACCAAACCAGGTGCTCCCAGACATGGGTGCACTAGTAGGTATTCCTGTTGGAATGTAGCATGACTTTGAGAATGAACGGAGGCCATGCAGATCAGAACAAGCTGCTAGAGAGGAGGATGAGGAGGGGAAAAAGAACTCTCACTAGGAGCCCATATTTGCACATGGTGCTCAAGGAGAAATTCTTCTACCTGAACATCAGCAACGAACAATGTATGTGATGTCTGTACCTCAGGAAGGACGTCTTCACTGAAATGTGCCAACTGCTGCAGCCACAACTGCAAGTTCAGGGAAGGGCAAGGATCACATTGCCAGTGGTTGTGAAGGTGACTATTGTGCTGTATTTGTGTATATCTGACTCCTTCCAGCTGGAGCTGGAGATATTTTCAACATCTTGCAGTTTGCCATCCATTGTTGTGTGAGAGAGATCACTGATGCTCTCTATACATTAAGAGCAAGCTACATTTCATTCTCTCTTGCCAGAGGAATGAGTGTGCAGCTTCGCCAGAATTGCAGGCTTCCCCCTGGTGGAGGGTGCAAATGGCTGCACGCACATTGATTAGCGGGAGCCGCATGTAAACTTTGCCCTATAATACAACCAAAATGGGTTCCACTCCCTCAACATCCAGCTGTTGTATGACCAAACACAGAATTATGCAGGCCAATGCCCAGTATCCTGGCAGCGGTGATGGTGTCTTCAACTCTGTGGCTGCCTGATATGCCAGCTGCAGTTCAACCACCATGGCAAACCAAAGGGTGACTAGTGGTGTCTGCTGATCATGCAGCTGATGACTGCAGTGTGCAACATGCATACAATGAAAATGTGACAGAACAGACCACTGGTGAGCCAAAACAACAATTCTGCTGCCTGGACACCTCTGCAGGAGCCCTACAATACTTGCCTTGCCACCAGCATTACAGCAAACAGCTCAAGAGCAGGACAATGAGGAAGAGGAATAGGGAAAGGAATGGAGGAGGCAACCTAGATAGCCCCTTTCCGGCCAAACTGTCAAGTGAAGAACTCATCCAGGTGCAATACCAGTAACCGCAGTAATAATTTCCCATTTAACCACACCTTACCTTCCTTCAATCACTACAATCAGAGGGTTCACTTGGCCACAGTGGAAAAATAAAAGCCACCACAGAATAAACATTCCAAATCAAATCATTCCATATTGCAAACAAAAGTCAACTATTCATTTTTGTGCCTTCATTACTGCTGCCTTCCATGTGGCTTTCTCTGTTCTAGTGCTCCTGCACAGCAACAGCCAGGTGGCTGCAACATGGCCGGTGGAAGGTTGCTGACTTTAAGTGAGGAGACTGAAGATGGCCTTGGAGGAGGAACTTGAGCAGCTATGGGCCTAGAAAGCTTGGTTTCAGACTGCACCATCTTGGCATGGGTGGCAACAGTCTGGGCTGGCTGACAGGCAATAGCAGGAGCACTGGAGGAGTAGCAGGGGTGGGAGGATGAATGCTCCTCAGTAGGTTTGTGCTCCATAGAGCCATTGTCACTCCCCTGGGCAGTGCCTCAACAATCCTCGTAAACGTTTGGACAGGTTGCTGGAGTGCAGTGACATCTTTCAAGCTTCTTTATACATAAGTATCCACAACCATAATGGCAGCAGTCTGAGTTTGCATGACAGCAAGCTGTCTGTCCACAACTGCAGTCTGAGCTTTCACTCCATCACTCAGATTTCTGGTGGAAGCTGAAACATCGGCCAGTGGATGCTGTATCATGGTTCAGGCCACAAGTGTCCTGATGGAGTTGGCTACCACTTCTATGCGAGAGGATGGGCTCCAAGTTCTATACAAAGCCTGGTAACAAGTTGGTGCTGGAATACTCCATGTTCTTTGACACAGGTTTCCCAATATACCTAGAGTTTTGTTGTGCATGTCCATTTGCTTTCTTTTGTGCACTGCCCATTGAAGTGCTCAACGGAGTCCTCTACAGCAGAACTTGTGTGTGACCACGTACTCCGGCGAGCTGGCACCTCCACTTCCTTTATCCCCTGCCCTGGCTACAAGCCACTCATGTCCAATATCTCACCACGTGCAGATCCCACCTCTATGCTATCCTCTAAATTACATGCAGTGCCATTATCTGAACTGGTGGCTGCGTGTGTGAAGTCAAGTGACAGTGCTGTGTCTTGATCATTACTGTTTTCTTGCTGTTCTTCCATCGTCAGCTCAGAATGCAGTTCTTGGGTATCTGAAGGGAGAAAGGCATGAGGGTAAGGTTGTAGTGTGGAGTCAGGAGGGAAAGTAAGAGGTGCACACTTATACCATCTACACCTTGCAAATAAAAATGCATTTGGATGAGGGGGGAGGTGGAATCGGCGTGAGGATACCATCATCTTTGATGGTTTCAGCCCCTATACTGGCCACTGCCTCAGCAATAGGCATCCCAATAATGTTCAGCACTGTCTCCTCCATGGAAGTTAGGAAATACTGGTTAGCTCCTGCTGCTTCTGGTCACCTTCTCCTGCAAGGAAGAAAGGTGCGTCAGTAAGCGTCATGCAGTCTGTTTGGCTGATGTAGCTATCATGTATGAACAGTTGGAAGTGTGTGCAAGCTGTGAGATGTGGGTGTGAGGCTTGCAGTAGTGCTAAGTGTGTGGGGGTGTGGTGTAGCGTATGAATGTCAGGTACGAGTCCTGTTTGATAGAGATTGTTGGTACATAAGTGTTGGAGGTGTGGTGAATAGAGTAATGTCTGAAGCTAGTGGTGCAGTTGGTAGGATATGGTATTTGAAGACGTTGACTGTTCCTGTGAGGTTACTGAACGTCTTGCAGCACTGTATCCACTTCCTTGAGGCTTGACTCTTGGCATTAACCTCCACAGTGGTGGGAAAATTATTGGAAAAAATTTTGAGGAACAGTATCAATCGTCATTTAGAAACATACAGATTAATCAAGCACAGTCAGTATGGATTTGTTGAGGGAAGATCATGTCTGACAAACTTGATTGGACTTTTTGAGGAGGTTGCAGGAGGGGCGGGGGGATTGATGGGGGTAGTGTGATTGGTGTATTATACATAGATTTTAGCCAAGCTTTAGACAAGGTCCAATATGGCAGACTGGCCATCAAAGTAAAAGCCTATGGGATCTAACGGAAAGTCACAAGTTGAATCCAGAATAGGCTCAGTAGTAGGAAGGATTGGGCAATGGTCAACGGATAGTGGGAGAGGAACGACGTGTTAAGGGGTTTAACATCTTTGAAAGTGGACAAATCCCCAGCCTGGATGAAATGTTAATGGAAGCAAGAGAATAAATATAGGAGGCTCTGACCATCATTTTCCAACCCTCTCTGGGTACAGATGTGGTACCAGAGGACTGGAGGACAATTAACATTGTACCATTGTTTAAAAAGGGAAGAGGGGAAAGATCAAATAATTACAGGCCAATAGGCCTAACCTAGGTGGGGGGAAAATTATTGCAAAAAGTTCTGACGGACAGGGCAAATCTTCCTTTAGCACGACACAGATTAATCAAAGACGGTCAGATTTGCTAAGGGAAGGTCATGTCTGACTAACATGATCGAATATTTTGAGCAGGTAACAAGGAGGGTCGATGAGGATTGTGCATTTGATGCAGTCTATATGGATTTTAGCAAGGCTTTTGATAAGGTCCTACTTGGCAGACTGGTCACGAAAGAAAAAGCCCTTGGGATCCAAGCCAAAGTGACAAGTTGGATCCAGAATCGGCTCAGAGGCAAGCAGCAAAAGATAATGATCAATGGGTGTGTTTGTGATTGGAAGGCCACTTCCAGTGGGGTTCCATAGGGCTCAGTAGTAGGTCCTTTTCATTTTGAGATATACATCAATGATTTGGACTTGAACATAGGGGATATGATTAAGAAGTTTGCTATCGAATGAATGATTTAAAAGGAAATTGGATGGGCACTTGAGGGAAATAAACTTATAGGGCTAAGCGGATAGAGCTGGGGAATGGGACTGATTGGATTGCTCTACAGAGAGCCAGCATGGATTCAATGGGCCAAATGGTCTCCTTCTTTGCCATTATGACTCTATGATGGTTATCTGCTCCCAATGCCTCCTGAGCATGTGTCTGGAGGGTTTCCTAGACCCCTGCGGACACAGGACATTTCTCCTTCTTTGTACCTCGCCCACCAAGGCCTCTAATGCAGTACCTAAAACCTTGGCGCCTACTCTCTACCACTGCACCATTCTTCTGTTCTTCCCAGGTCAGACTCAGCTCACAAAGAAATCCCAGCACCTGCTCCAGCCATAATGCACCTCCCGTTTAAGAGGTGCAGGCTAATTTTAAGCAGTGGAGGCTAACTTTAACAGATGATAGCCACTCACTATATTGGCTCACTGCTCAGGTGTGCAGCCAACCAACAAACTATTTAACGCTGGCGAGACGCTGCAATCACATAAAACAGCAGGTAGCATGAGGTTGGTGTGCTGCCTGTGGTGCTGTCAATTGGTGCGGGTTAATCGTGCATTGCAATCCTCGCGCCTGGTTTCAGGGGCTACTGAATTTAGCACCCAGCGAGTTTAATAACAGTAATAGGGCATTTGCAACTAAGACCATATCAGGGAAAAATAGTAAAAAGTTAAAATTGCGGGCACGATATCCGAATGCCCGAAAACAAGATAGATGAATTAATGGCACAAATAGAGATAAGTGCTGTTGATCTTGTAGCCATTACTGAGATGTGGTGGCAGGGCAACTAAGGTTGGAAACTAAATATTCCAGCGTAATTCAAAAATATAGGTATAATAGAAAAAGAGGTGGGGTGGTCTTGACAATATAAGATGAGAAAAAGGTAATTGTGAGAAAGGATCTTAGCCCAGAAAATCTGGAGGTAGCATCAACATGGGTGGAGCTACAAAATAACAAAGAACAAGTAGTGCAAGTAGTTTATATGCTCCTTAACAGCAAACATTGTGTTGGACAGAATATAAATCAGGAAATCAGATGAGTATGTAACAAGGGTAATACAATAATCATGGGGTACTTTAACTTTCAATCAGACCAAGCAAACCAAAGTGGCAAAAGTGGCTTGGATGCCGATTCCATGGATTACATTCGAGACAGTTTTCTAGAACAATATGCTGAGGAACCAACTAAGGAACAGGCTATTTTAGCTCGCACATCGTGTATTACAACAGGGTTAATTAGTAATCTTATGGTAGAGAGTCCTCTGGGGAAGAGTGATCATAATGATAGGATTTCACATCAAGTCTGTGAGTGATGGGGTTAAGTCAGAAACTAGGGTCTTAAAATTAAACAATGTTAATTATGGAGGTATGAGGGGCGAGTTGGCGCAGATAGATTTAGAAACATTTAAAAAATGACGATATATAAGCAATGGCAAACATTTAAAGAAATAATTCATAATTCTCAATGAATATACATTCCCTTGAAGGATAAAATCTGCATTGGAAAAGTGGTACAGCCATGGCTAACTAAGATAGTTAAGGGTAGTATTAGATTAAAATACGACACTTATAATGTTGCCAAAAATAGTAAATCTGAGGATTGGGAGGGTTTTAACCATCAGCCAAGGATAATAAGAGATTGACTGAGAAAGAGAAAATAGCATGAGAGTAAACTAGCAAGAAATATAAAAACAAAAAATAAGAGCTTTTATAAGTACGCAAAAAAAAGAGATTAGGGAAAGTAAAGATTTGGCCCTTCGAGGCAGAGGCAGGAAAAATTATAATAGGGAATAAGGGAATGGCAGAGATGTTAAACAAATATTTTGTGTCTGTCTTCATTGTAGAAGACACAGAACATACTGGAAACTGTGGGGAATCAAGGTTCTAATGAGAGTGAGGAAACTAAAATAATTCATAGTAGTAAAGATAAAATACTGAAAAAAATTAATGAAACTAAAAAGCCCGACAAATCTCCTGGACCTGCTGGCGTATACCCTAGAGTTTTAAGAGGTGGTGCAAAAATAGTGGACGCATTGGGTTTGACCTTCCAGAGTTCCTTGGACTGGAAGGTAGCAAATGTAACCCCGCCTTTCAAGAAAGGAGAGAAATAGAAATCAGAGAACTGTGAGCCAGTTGGCTTGACATCAATAGTAGGGAAAATGCTCAAATCTATTATTAATAGTCGTTTGGTAGTACAGAACATGAGTATTGCTGAAAATAGAGACACGTTGTTGAAGCTTTTTGTCTTGCACTCATCAGGACAATCCACAAGAATACCAATGTAAGGGAAAACAACAACTTTATATCATATGAGGAGAGAGTGCCTATTGGCTTGCAAGTGAACTCTGACTAGTAGAGGCATTGCCATGGAGAATGCACCAGTTTATGGTGACTGACAGTTAACTGTCAAGCTTTGTTTGAAATTTAAACCAGGTAGCTTGACTCTGATGGGTCAAGGCATTGCCCTGAAGAATGAACCAGCGAATAGCTGAAACAGACACGATGTTTGTACATGTTCTTTCTGTCTGTAATGAAGTGTCCTGTGTATTAACATATGTAGTTTCCACTATGCGCAAATGTGCCACACTGCGAGCCCTACTGACAATCTTAAATTGGTTGTCAGTGCAATTCTTAGCACACTGAGGATTATTGAGAAAACGTTGTTCAATAGCGGAATCACATCTAATGTTGGACACTGTTTTGAGTTTTGCAAGCACGGGCTGGTTGGGTACGGCCTGTACCTTGCCTGTTGCAAATAACGGAAGGGACATGTTCTTTGATATAATCCTCCAGTCTTTGGGACATAAGGCCTATATACCGAGCATCACACTGGCATTGAAATTCATATATCACATTACGCATATTAATACACAGTCATGAGGAGTCAGCTGTAATTTAAACAGATTAACTGACATACCATGAAATACAAAAACTATTACTAAGTACACCACTTATGAAATATGCATTTATATTTGTCTGATCTCCTTGGATTTCTACAGTGCTGAGAGAGACATCTCACACATTGCACCATAATCTAAGAGGTCACAGAGATTGCTGGTATTAAAGTAGTTTATGCCAACTTGATATGAACGGATAACTACATAACACGTGATTTTAGTACCTCAGGAGTGTTATTCATTGTATTAACTCTGACAGAGACAAATTAGTCTTGCTTGGCTTTGACAATTGAAATTGTGCTGTGCAATGTTGCTAACAAATAGATTAACAAACTGGATATCCTGATGATGTATAGTATAATATGAGCTGTTGATATCACAAATGCATTAATTTTCTGTTCAAAAGACTAAGAACTCGAATGCTGAAAAAGATCTGCTTTTTTTGCCTGGGCAAAGTTTTATATACAGAAATCTAGGCAAAGGGCCATATACCAACACATCGATAACAATGCAAACAGTATTTTGGACGCGAGGTGTAGCTTTCATCCTCATGGCTTAGATCTGTTCTGAGTTAATGATGTCAGCAGGGACAGTATTTTGGGTGAAATAGTTGACCTCAGAAATACTGTGCTAGAGAATACAATAATTGACCTGTATTTCCATGCTAGCCTCTATCATGCTTTCCTGCAGTGTGGTGACCCTGCAGCACCTCAAGTTTGTGCAGCTGCAATCGCTGCTTTGGAAATTTGATTTCATGAGGGTGAGATCCTAAATGGAAGACTTGACAATAAAATGATGTGGACACTTTATTTCTCCTTTTAAGAACCCATTCTCTCCAGACATTAGCACCTCACATGAGAGAGCGATGCAGATGAAACATGTTTTAGGCAGAAATGCAGTGGAAGCACCATAATGGAAGCACCTGGCATAATGTAAATTGAAAGATAAGTGAGACAGCATTTAACCTAAAATAAATCTCAACAACATAAGGACGTGTGGTACAACGAAATGCCACTGTTCTAACATCCATCAACACCATGACATCCAATACTAAATGAGCTATTTTTAACATGATATTGTTACGACTGAGGTGGGAGGAGTGCACTGTCTTTTCTAGTTCCACTTCCTCACAGGTTACAACATCTATTTAATTGTTCACCCAGTTACTGACACAATCATATACTTTTTATCCCACAATAAAATACACCAACCAGGTTTCTTTAATGAACAGCAAAATTATCAGTTTATTATAAAACAAGACTTAACCAGTAACAAAGCAAAGCATTAACACACAAATTGAAATATGAAAGTTCCCTTTTTTAAAAATTCCCAATTACTTACACACACACACACCGGAAAAAATATAGAAATTCACTCTGCAGAGGTCTGTTGCAAAAATAACAAAAAAAACTACTTTGGCCAAATACTTGCTAATTCTTGACCAAAAAAGATATGGAAGGAAGTCAGTTGTTCCTTTTTTGGTCTGGCATCTGGGTATACGGAGCCGGGTCACGGGGATCGTTTCTGAAGCAGTCCATTCTGGAGATGTCGAGAATTATTCTTGCAGGCTTTCTAGGAGAAATGTGGTATCAAGGTTTTTCTGTCAACACACACTTGAATCGTAGGATTTTTGTTTCAGCTTCTCAGGAGCTATGCGGCACCAGGGATTATTTTTCCCCCACACTGGATCTTGGCAGGATTACTTCAAAATGGTAGAGAAGGTGGTGAGCTGGGTGATTTTGTTTTTCCTTGACAGGAGAATACCAGCTGTCTTCAAGCAGTTCACACCCCAACTAAACTGAAAACAATATCCAAACCCCAAGCAGAGAGTCGACCTCCTGATCGCCATAAACCTCGACACGTGGCTTCTCAGTAACCATTTATCCCCAGATCACCAAGGGTTCTGCTGTTTTCTGAGCCCAAATCACAGGTGGCCTTCAGCACAGGTGGTTTTCAAACAGCAACCAGTCCTGTTGGTGAACTTGGCAAAAAAACACATCTATGGAATCTTTTCAGTTTTAACACAAGTCCTCAAAAAAACGTTAAAAAATGGAAGCACTTTTGTAACAAAAGGCAGCAATGGTTAATATCTGTTTCTTTTACTTTTTCCATGTCTTGGAAGTTGTGGTCTTAACTGAATACTTGAATCACCTATTTGGCTCCTCTCCCTCATTGTAGCCTTGGTCCAAACATGGACAAAAGAGCTGATTCCAGAGGTGATGTGAGAGTGACTGCCCTTAACATCAAGGTAGCATTCGTCTGAGTGTGGCATCAAAGAACCATAGCAAAATTGAAGACAATGGGAATCAGGGGGAAAACTCTCCACTGCTTGGAGTCATAGCTAGCACAAAGGAAGATGGTTGTGATTGCTGGAGCCCAACCATCTCAGCACCAGAACATAACTTCAGAAGTTCCTCAGGGTAGTAACCTAGGCCCAACCATCTTCAGCTGCTTCATTAATGACTTTTTCTCCATCATAAGGTCAGAAGTGGGGATGTTCGCTGATGATTGCACCATGTTCAGTACCATTCGCAACTCCTCAGAAACTGAAGCAGTCCATGTCCATATGTAGCAAGACCTGGACAAAATTCAGTCTTGGGCTGATAAGTGGCAAGTAACATTCACACCACACAAGTCCCATGCAATGACGATCTCCAACAAGACAGAATCTAACCATCTCCCTTGACATTCAATGACATTACTATCATTGAATTCCCCATTATCTACATCCCAGGGGTTTCACTGACTAGAAACTGAACTAGTGCAGCGACATAAATACTGTGGCTACAACAGCAGGTCAGAGGCTGGGAATTCTACGGTGAGCAACCCACTTCCTAACTCCCCAAAGCACGTCCACCCGCTACAAGGCACAGGTCCGGAGTGTGATGGAATGAGTGCAGCTCCAAAAACACTCAGGAAGCTCGACACCATCCAGGACAAAGCAGCCCACTTGATCATCACTCCCTGCACCACCAATGCACAGTGGCAGCAATATGTACCATATGCAAGACGCACTCACCATGCCTCTTTCCACAGCACTTTCCAAACCCGCAAGCTCTACCACCTAGAAGGACAAGGGCAGCTGACACATGGGAAAACCACCACCTGCAAGTTCCCCTCCAGCCACACACCATAATGATTTGGAAATATATAGCTGTTCCTTCACTGTCGCTGGACTAAAATCCTGGAACTACCTCCCTAACAGCAGACCCACATCAGATGGACTACAGCTGTTAAAAAAGGCAGCTCACCAACACCTTCTCAAGGGCAATTAGGGATGGGCAATAAATGCTGGCCTAGCCAGTGATGCCCACATCCCATGAATGAATATTAACATTTTTTGAAAGAAACTGATCTTCATCCTCTGGATTTTGTATAAAATGCTAAGAATCTGAAAAATATGGTGAACTACAAAACTCACAAGGAACAATTTTGTTTCATGGTCATCACCACTGCTGTTCCATACTATGCATTTCTGGGTTAGTTGGCAACAAGTCTTTGCATGCACCTAGAAACCAGCCTGCCCTCTAGTGCTCATGAAATACTACTGTGTTTTCTCAAAAATCCTTTCCCATTTATTTAAAAAATGCGTATTATTTTCTTGGTACTTACAGTAATTTGGCACCAAACACAGTGGAGACCGGTGAGACCCTGGTAACATTTAATGCTTTTGTGGCACTTATCACATTTGGTTGGAGAGTTACCTTCCACCCAAACATGCTGCATAACCTTGATAGGAGGTAGAAAATAAAAAAAACACAAAATGATTAAGGATCAGTTACATAATCAGAATATCTGCTAGTTTGCATGAATCAAATGGGAACCTTATATAACACATTCAAGCACACTAGCAGATGCCAATTCAAACAATCTCAATCTAAAAAGTTAAATTACCTCACTGACATGAGCAAAAAAAAGGCACTATTTTCAGAATGACAGTGTCATCTAAAATAATCTGCAGAATAACTATCTTCTCAAAAGTCATTCACAATGATTTTTTTGCGGGATTCAATTTAATGAGCGGGTGCTCAGGAAAGGAGAGTAGGTTACAAGGTCAAACTTATTATTTGTCCTTGAGAGGAACTTTTCTAATTTGATGAGAGTTTTATTTCTGGCATGAGTGATCTTGTACGATGCTATTCATTTATTTTTTGAGACATACTTTTGGAGTGCAATTGTCTGAGAGATTTAGGCCAGAATTTCACGCCACCCCCCAAAAGGAGCAGGAAGGTGGCTGGGGGTGGGGGGAGCATAAAATGGAGCAGGAGGCTCGGGGAGCCCTTCCCAACCTGCTCCCGCCACCACTTTATGCGGGGTGGCGGCTAAAAACAGCCCGCCCGCCCCAGGCCAATCAAGGCCCTTAAGTGGCCACTTCACGGCCTCCGCCCGCCTCCACGGGGATTTTACCCGTGGCTGGGAGGGCGGCCAGGCCCAAGAAAAGCTGCCTGTTAAAAGCAGGCGGCTCTCTGATGTCCTGGGGGGCCCGACGGAGGGCCGCACCCGATACCCCAACCACCCCCAACATGCCCCCCGTCCCCCCCAATCAACCACCCTTGCCTTGCCGGGGACCGACCAATCACCCCCGGTGAAGCAACAAAAACTTACCTGCATTCCAGGGTTCCCCGACATCTTCGCGATGCTGGGTGCAGTCCCAGCAGTGGCCACCACTCCCGGTGGCGCTGCTGGGACAGAGAGCTGCTGGCCCGCTCAATGACCGGCAGCTCTGTTAGACGGGACTTTTTACCTCAAGCGGGTGGAAGTCCCGCCTCAGACCAATTAAAGCCCGAGGACCCACAAAATATGGGTAGGATCCCCAGGCCAGGTGAAAGCGGCTCCCGTCTGCCTAGGGTAAAATCCCGGTCTTAACACTTGTTATGTTTTAACATAATCTGGACTGGAGTGCTTTAGCGGCAATCAGGATGTATTTTCCTCACAGGCCTTTGAATGCCCCTGATACATCTAAAGGGCCTTAAAAGCCACAGTTTAAATATGTATTATAAAGATATGTGGTCAAGGCTTCAAAAAGCCTGTCTCAAAAAATTATTTCCTAAGTATCCGTATTAAATATATTTAACACTCACTTTAATAGCACAACTATTTTCTCAAATAGCACCGCAGCCTCACAGCTCCAGCGACCCGGGTTCAATTCTGGGTACTGCCTGTGTGGAGTTTGCAAGTTCTCCCTGTGTCTGCGTGGGTTTCCTCCGGGTGCTCCAGTTTCCTCCCACAGCCAAAAGACTTGCAGGTTGATAGGTAAACTGGCCATTATAAATTGCCCCTAGTATAGGTAGGTGGTAGGGGAATATAGGGACGGATGTGGTAGGAATATGGGATTAGTGTAGGATTAGTACAAATGGGTGGTTAATGGTCGGCACAGACTCGGTGGGCCGAAGGGCCTGTTTCAGTGCTGTATCTCTAAATAAATAAATAAATTCTCTTCATAAATCTGTGAAAAAGTACCACTCAGAGATTCAGAATATCAGGGCTTGAGGTTTGTCATTGGAGATTTTGCTCAAAACAGCTAATTTATTTGCTATAAAAGGTTTGCAATGTATGCTTTGAGCAAGGTTCCACTGCAGCAAAGAACACTCCATTTTCAGATTTAGAAGATTCACAAGTTTAAAAAATATCTTCTGCATGAACTTACATTAGTATTCCTCTTGGATTTTACGTATGTGCTTATGCATGATGCGATTTCTTTGGAAACACATCTCTCGTGGACTGTATATTTGCAAACTGAAAAGCAAAATGAAGGGAGATCAAACAGTTTTTTCCCCCAGTATGGACTTCTCTTATGATAGATTACAGTCTACTCCATTTAATTTGAAGTTGCTTAATTTGAATTATCTGTTAACCCAAATTGAAACTGTGTAAAATAAAAAACCTCCGATGTCATTTTATTAAACTTGTTTAATTTGTATTACTGGATAATTCAGATAGTTTTGAGAAAATGTCAACTTCAAATTAACAAGAGTAAGGTGCATTAATCTGATTCATGCTAGCAATCTTCCAATGACCTGTTCAATAAGTTCTGCAAGCTGCAATTAAACTTAGATTTCTGAAGATGTCGGCCTGCTCTCAGACAGCATTAGGAACAAGGTGTAAGCTTCCCATTTATGTATGGCTTGGGTCCTTAATATGCTCCAAAGATTTCTTATACATTGTTACATTTTTGGAATTTTCACACTAGCTAGCTCCTTGAGTACATCATTTCAGTGACGTTTTAAGTGGACCTCATGTCTTCTATGGCTCAAGTGTGCATTTACCTGCCCAAGATCTATATAAATGCAATGAGACCCAGGGCTTTAGCAAACAAGAAATTATATTTATATAGCACCTTTAACATAATAAAATTTCCTAAGTCGCTTCACAGGAGCATAATAAAACAAAACAACGAGTCACATAAGGAGATATTAGGTCAGATGGCCAAAAGCTTGGTCAAAGAGATAGGTTTTACAGAGTGTCTTAAAGGAGCAAAGTGAGGTAAAGAGGCATAGAGGTGTAGGGAGGAAATTCCAAAGCTTAAGTCAGAGACAACTGAAAGGGTGGTCCACTATTGGTGACACAATTAAAATTGGGGATGCTCAAGAGGCCAGAATTAGAGGACCACAAATACCTTGGAGGGTTGTAGGGTTGGAGGAAATTACAGTTAGGGAGGGACGAGGCCATCGAGGGATTTGAAAACAAGGATGTGAATTTTAAAATCAAGACATTTCTTGACCAGAAGCCAATGTAGGTCAGCAAGCAGAGGGGTGATAGGTAAACAAGATTTGGTGCATTAAGACACGGACAGCAGAGTTTTGGATGACCTCAAGTTTGTGAAGGGTAGAATGTGGGAGAACAGCCAGTAGTGCATCACACTAGTCAAGTCTAGAAGTAACAAAAGGCATCAATGAGGATTTCAGCAGCAGATGAGCTGAGACGGAGCAAAGGAGCTGGGCAATGTTAAGGAGGTGAAAATAGGCAGTCTTACTGATGGCACGAATGTGTGTTCAGAAGCTCATCTCGGAGTCAAATATGACACTAAGGTTGCACACAAACTAGGTTAGTCAATGATGGGGCATCCACAGCACTTGGGGTGGAGAATTCAAAGTCTCCGCAGAATCATGGAAGCTGTATTGCATCAAAATAGTTGTCCCGAATCAGATCTTTCTATTCAGATCAGGCTCCAAAGAACTCTGCAGCATCTCAAAAGTCAATTCCCATGGGTAGCCCTACCAAATTCTGCTGCTAATTTCTGTGACATGTTAAGGGGCTCAAATGTCTAGGGAGTGCAGAGCAGAAGAACTAGACATGGTGATCATCCCAGCGATTCATGGCTTTTATCAGTCTTCCAGAAATTGAGAAGGCTGGCCCTCTGCACCAGCTTATCTAACATAGGAAACTCCATCCTAGGACTGAAGCCTCAGAAAATCAGCCCTAAATTGCCTTGCATGGGAAAAATATTTAAAATCAGCTTCAGTATGCAACTTCACTAAAAATAGAATTAAACCCTTTACCGCATGAAATCAACGAATCACAGAAAAACTTTTTGAAAAAAGAAAAGCAGGGCAAAAAAGCCTCAACAAAGCCTCCTTGGCAAAATCATAAATGACATTCTATGTGACTGTAACAGCGCACTGACACACATTGGCTCCCGGTTGAGCAATGCCTCAATTTTAAAATTCCCATCCTTGTTTTCAAATCCCTGTATGGCCTCACTCCTCCCCGCCTCTGTAACCGCCTCCAACCCTGCCAGCCATGGAGATATCTACGCTCCTCCAATTTTGGCCTCTTGCGGACCCGATTTTAATCTCTCCACCACTGGCTGCCGTGCTTTTTGCTGCTGCGCATCTAATCTCTGGAATTCCCTCCCTAAACCTCATTGTTTCTCTTTTCCATCCACAGTATTATTCCGCAGTGTGGTGCTTTTGTCCTCCTATTTAATAGCACTTATTCAGCTCTTAGCAAGCACAAGTGATCTGGGCATTACACTGCTTTTCTCTCTCTCTACCACCCTATCCTTCAAATTACTAATTTCAACAACATGGCAAAAGTTTCAACTTTTGTATTAGCACAAACACACATTGAATTGCTTTATGTCAATACAGGTTTAGCACATGAGCTGACTGTAAATGTACAGAGCAATTTGTAATTAGCATTTCATCTATTTTATGTTGGTGAAATTTGCACACCGTTCAAGATTGAACAGGCAAGTAATTTTGAAAGTAGACAAGTTATCCTAATCTGAAAATGCAAATGTGAAATCAGATTTGTGAACTACTGTATTCCACAACCTATCAAAAAGCTGCATAAACACAGATGGATGCACAGAAAGAATGGCACGCAACACTAAAACACAACTGCTTCCTTTAACTATATGCTGCAGTAGTAAAATAAATGGAGGATTTACTTACAAGAACAGCAAAGACCTTGTTTTCTAACACCCAATAGAATATTCAGACAAAAGTTGCAGTATGCAGGTTTATTGAAGTGTTTTAATCGCCAAACATGTTGACCATCGTCTTTCACATTCTGCAGTGAAAAAAAACACACACAATGAAAACATACAGTACCTTCACTGAAATGCTGGAAATGTTCTGCTTTTCTTATTCCTTATCCATACTATAGAATAGTACAACACAGAAGGCGGCCATTCAGCCAACTGAATCAGTGTTGGAACTTGTGAAAAGCAATCCAGTTAGTTCCACTCCGCTGCTTTTTCCCCCCCATATCCCTGCAGTATTTATTCCTTCAAGTGTTTATCCAATTCCCTTTTGAAAAACTACTATTGAATCCATTTCCATCACCCTATCTATCAGGCAGTGCATCTCAAATCCAAACAAGCATTGTGTAATAAAGTTTTTCCTCATGCTGCCTCTAGTTCTTTTGCCAATTGCCTTAAATCTGTGCCACCTCGTCTCTGCTCTAAGGAGAACCCCAGCTTCTCAAGTCTATCCAGGTAACTGTAATCCTTCATTGCTGGAACCATTTTAATAAATCTCTTCTGTACCCTCTCCAATGTCTTCACGTGCTTCCAAAAGTGTGGTGTTCAAAATTGGACAAAATACTCCAGCTAGGGATGAACTAGTGTTTTATACAGGAAGTACAGGAGTCTTCAGGGTGTGCGCCACTCTGAAACTGGTACTCAGCACTGGAGATTGCTGGGAGTGACGACACCTTGAAGGAGTGCAGTCTAGACCATGGCACCAATGGGCAAAGTAGAGTATAGTGGGGGAGGCTGGGTGGGGGGAGATTTCGAAACAAGAAATGCAATCATTATAGGAGATTTCATCGTTAGATAGTTAGGTAGACAGGCAGGTATTTCTGTAGCCATCATTATGAGTCCCGCATGGTGGGTTGTCTCCCTGGTGCCAGGGTAAAGGACATCATAGAGAAGGTATAGAATATTCTGCAGGGGGAAGGGAATGAGCCAGAAGTGGTGGAACATATCATTACGAACGAAATAGAGGGGTGTGGAATTGTCCTACGGTCATAATCTCAGGGGCTAGGGAGGAAGTTAAAAAGTAGGACTTCGAAGATTGTAATCTCTAGATTACTCTCAGTGCTACACGCCAGCGAGAGCAGAAATAGCAAGATATGAAGGATCAGTGCGTGGCTTGAGGCATGGTCTGGAAGGAAGTGCTTCAGATCCTTAGGGCATTAGGACCACTTCTGGGGAAGGAGGCACCTATGCAAAAGGGATGGGTTGCACCTCAACAGGACTTGGAAAATGTCCTTGTGGGGAGGTTCATTATTGTGGTTGGAGAGGATTTAAACTAAATTGGCAGGGAGATGGGCACCAGCACTTAGAAATAGAAAAGAGGAATAAGGTGCATAAAGGAGTGAGTGTGTTGGATAGTGCTAGAGAAGTACCATATTAGACAGAAGACTAAGAAAGACTACGAAGAATACAAAGACAGGTTTAGAATGCATGTATGTAAACGCACAAAGTGTGGTGAATAAGGTTGTTGAGCGACAAGCGCAAATAGCCTTGTGGAAATATGATGTGGCAATAATGCAAATGTGGCTTAATATGGTGAGGACTGGGTGCTTAATATTCCCAGATACAAAGTGTTCTGAAAAGATAGGGAAGCAAAAAAGGGAGGTGAATGGCCATACTGATTAGGGAAGGCATTGCAGTATTGGAAAGAGATCTCCTACAGCGGGCAAGGACAGAATCCATTTGATTAGAGTTGAGAAGCAAAAAGGGTATGATTACATTACTGGGGTATTGTATAGACCTCCAAATATTGTGTTATGGCCACATGGTGTGACATGGGTGGTTCCCATTGTTCAATTCCCCACCTGACCACAGCAAGTGCATGTGTATTAGAGTTTAGCCCCTTGGTGTTTTATTTTTCAAATAAACAGACAGTGACTGTTTTTTTAAAACCTATAAGAAAACCTAAGCCAATTCTTTATTGACCAATACGCCTTATTCCGAAATTGTCGCAACTGCATCCACTCACGCATTCATGTGGCTACCTCACACCTCCTTTGTTTCAGAAGACGACATTCAATTTTGGAATGTTTTAGGATAGGTGTAGGATGGGTTCCATTAATACCTTTTAGCTTTGAAGATTTGACCTTTGTCTTTGTCAGACAGTTTGAATACACAAAAGGCCAATCCCCTTTCTCTTTGGTGGCTATTTTGGATCACTGTTCACTTCTGAAAATAAAAGGTTCATTCTTCAAGACAAAGTCCGTTTTTCATAACTCTTCAGAGTTAGTCCATGATTGTTGTATCATTACACTTCTGGTATGCGTGATACCTCCCCCAAAAGGGAAAAAATGAAATTCCTTGGATTTTATTTTTACGTTGTTTCTTTTTTGGGTTTAGAAAGATGGAAATAAGAAACATTAGGACAGTTTAGGGTCACACCATTTTACACATTCATTTCATTCACTCCTCAGGCTTCCACCCCCAAGACCGACTTACACAGTGTTCTTTACATTCTGGACAGTGCGTTGGCTAGGACATTGCCTTTCCCTATGTGTCAAATTTTTAGGTTGAATAGTTGGAGGAATAAAGTCCTGGCATTTTATACTTTGAAGTTTTCAGGAAGGCGAGTGCACTGTGGTCCAAATGAATTTGAATCTCTTTATGCCTGTTATTGGCATAGACTTCGAAATGTTGAGGAGCTAAGAGGAGCCCCAATGCTTCCTCTTTTCTATGGTGGAGCATTTCGTTTAGTGTCTGTTCAGTTTTTTTGAGAGATAGCCAATAGCCAACAGAAATAGCCAATTGGTCTTTCCAAACCAAGGACGGCACCTACTCCAACATCAGTGGCAATAACGGCCATTTTAAAAGGTTTGTTGAAATTCGGGGCTGCAAATACAGGGTCGTTGATTAGAACCGCCTTCAACTTTTTGAAGGCTAGCTGGCACGGCTCTGACCGCACCACTTTTGCATTTTTCTTTAGCAGATCTGTCAGGGGAGCAGCTAAGATGCTGAAATTGGTAACCCGCACATTCCCAGGAAGCACATGATTTCCTTCTTGGTTTTTGGAATGGAGAAATCAACCAGGGCCTGCACTTTTGCTGTCCTTGGCAGTTGACCATGGCCCATCATGTGGCCTAAATAGATGATTTTGGTTTTGGCATATTCACTTTTTGCCAAGTTGGCCACAAGGTGAGCATTCTGTAGACTTCTGAAGAGCGCCTGTGGATGATTTACATGGTCTTCCAGGTATTGCTGAAAACTAGCAGGTCGTCGAGGTAAACAAAACAGGTATTTAGACCAGCTAACACTCGATTCATTAACCTTTGGAATGTGGCTGGGCATTTTTCAGACTAAAGGGCATTACCTTGCACTGAAATAAGCCACTGGGGGTGGCAAAGGTAGAGATATACTTTGCCTACTGGGTCATTGGTACTTGCCAGTATCCTTTTAATAAGTCTATATTATTGACATAGGTGGAATTTTCGACCTGGTCTATGATACAGGGGATTGGGTATGAATCGGTTTTTGTAACAGCATTGACCTTGCAGTAATCACTACGAGCCTGGTTGAACCATCAGGTTTAGGAATTAATACTATAGGAGAGCTCCAGCTACTCTGACTGGGTTCAATTAAATCATTTTCCAGCATATACTGGATTTCCTGGTGGACCTGAGCAAGCTTATTTGGGTTCAATCTATAGGGGTTCTGCTTTATTGGTGGGGTCTCTCCTACGTCCACATGGTGCACTGTTAAAGGTGTGCAATCTGGTTTGTCCCAGATGACTTTGAACCCCTTTTAATAACGTGTCCTGTCTCTGTTGTTCAGAGATATAGTCCAGCACGTGTCTAATCCCTTTAAAATAAAGTTTTCAGGGTTCTCGTCCTTATCCAGTTTGTCCTCCCTATTGCTCTCTTCCTCTATCACTTTACTGCCTGGCACACACTTACTGATCTGTCCAGCTCCTGGCTGTAGTATCTTTTCAGCATGTTAACATGACACAGACTTTGTTTTTTTTCCTGTCAGGAGTGTTAATTAGGTAGTTTACCTCATTCACCTTTTTCCCTACATTATATGGGTCACTAAACCTGGCCTATAAAGGTTTGCCCTGCAGGGGTAGCAGCACCCTGCCATTTCATTTTTTTCTGAGCGGTTTTGAGATGTTCCTGTGCTACCTCACACGTCTGAGAAGGTCTCTCCCAGAATGTGGTCACATAGTTGAGTATCGAGATTTCCTTTCTTTGATCAAGGAATTTTTCCTTGATCAATTTTAGGGGACCTCGCACCTCATGTCCAAAAATCAATTCGAAGGGAGTAAAACCTGTAGATTCATTGGGGGAATCCCTGGTAGAAAATAGTAAGAAAATTACTCCTTTGTCTCAGTCGTAGGGGTATTCACTGCAATATGCTTGGAGCATAGCTTTTAGGGTCTGATGGTACCATTCCAGAGCCCATTGTGATTGTGGGTAATATGCTGAGGATTTCACCTGGTCAATACCGAGGCTTTGTATGACCTCCTGGAACATTCAGGACATGAAATTGGTTGCCTGATCGGACCGCATTTCTCTGGGGAGTCCGTGTCTGCTGAAGAACTGGGTTAACCCCTCAACTACAGCATCGGTAGTAATTTTTCTCAAGAGTATGGCTTCCAGGAATCTGATGGCCATATCCATGATAATTAACAGGTACTGATGACCTTTCTTGGTTTTGGGTAGGGATCCCACATAATCAATTAGAACTCTACTGAAAGGTTATTCGAGAGCAGAAATAGGGATCAGTGGCGCAGGTTTGATGGTAGTTGGAGTTTCCCAATAATCTGGCAGGTACAGCAGAATTTAGCCACATCCTTGTGGAGTTGTGGCCAGTAAAAAAGTGTCAGCTAATTTGAGCTCGGGTCTTTCGGATATCCACACGGCCAGCCATAGGGACTTCATGGCAATTTGCAAAATCTCTCTGCAATGTTTAGGGGGGCAACCACAATTTAGTGAACTACTGTCCACTCCTCCTCTGCAGGTCACTGTGGGGGGTCTCCACTTCCTCATTAAAATTTCATTTTTCAAATAATAATACTCAGGCAGCTTCTCTAGGTTTGCCGCGGCATAAGCTGTCCACACTATCTTTTTCAAAATCAGGGTCTGATTTTTGGACTTCAATTATGCAGGGTTCATCAAATACTTTTCCAAAATTTCCCAAAAAGTTTCAGCCAGCCAGACCTCTAAATCATCGGGCTGATTTTCTGGTTCAGCTCTCTAAGGAAGCTTGCTTGTCCATGGCCATTGTTACTGCACAGGCAGGAAAGATTCCAGGGACTTCTTCCCATATTTGCTCTGTCTCCTTGGCCTCATTTGGCTGGTCTAATATCACTGGGGCTGTGACCACATTACCTCCAGTCAAATCATTACCAAGTAGTAAGTCTATGCTATTCACAGGTAAACTAGGGACAATTTCTACAGTAACTGGCCCAGAAACTAGGTTGCACTGCAAGTGGACCCGATACAGGGGTACAGACATGTATCCTCCTTCAATTCCTTTTACCAGAACCTTCGCTTTTAGCAAGCTCTCTGGTGGGAAGGTCGGTCCTTTACCCAGCATAAGGGACTGAATGGCCCCAGTGTCTCGAAGCAGGACAAATGGGTTTACCTGCCTCACTAGAGGGATATGGAGACACCGTTCCTTTTAAAACAAAATCCTGATAGCCTTCAGGAATTTTCCCTATTTTTCCTGTACCTGCGGCAGTATTCTTTGTGAAGTTCTTTACCATGGTTAGGGCCACTGTCGGATCTGCCGGGGCACCTTTTTCTTTGTTAACCTTGTGCACACCTACAAGATTAATGGGCTTTCCCTTTAACTTCCAGCAGTCAGCTTTAATATGCCCTGTTTTGCTGCAATGGTATATCTGTGGTATATATTCCTGCCCTCTGCATTTTCTTTCCTTACTGGTGGAGGACTTCTTGTGCATTCACCTTTTGTTTCCCTGCCGCGAACACTCCATCTTTTATCATTTTCCCACTTTCTGCCCTTTCCAAACCTCTGGGAATCATAGAAGACTTTTCCCTGGGTAAAGGGTTTATGTGCAAGTTCAAAGTCATCTGCCAGTATATCCTTTCTTAAATATGGGGACCAAAACTGCACGCAGTACTCCAGGTGCGGCCTCACCAATACCCTGTACAGTTATAACAAGACTTCCCTATTTTTAAACTCCAACCTCCTAGCAGTAAAGGCCAAAATTCTATTTACCTTCTTAATTACTTGCTGCACCTGCATGCTAACGTTTTGTGTTTCATGCGCAAGAACATCCAGATCCCTCTGTGTTGCACTTTTTTGCAGTCTCTCTCCATTTAAATAGTCTGCTTTTTGATTCTTCCTACCAAAGTGCATGACCTCACACTTTCCTACATTAAACTCCATCTGACAAGTTTTTGCCCACTCACTCAACCTATCTATATCCCCTTGCAGATTACATATGTTCTCATCACAACATGCTCTCCCACCTATTTTTGTATTGACAGCAAATTTGGATATATTTCACTCTGCCCCCTCCTCCAAGTCATTAATATAGATAGTAAATAATTTAGGACTGATCATTGTGGCACCCCACCAGTTACATCTTTCCAACCTGAAAAAGACCCATTAATCCCGACTCTGTCTTCTGTGAGTTAACCAATCCTCAATCCATGCTAATACATTCCCCCAATACCGTGAGCTCCTATCTTGTGCAATAATCTCTTATGTGGCACCTTATCGAATGCCTTCTGGAAATCCAAATACTCTACATCTACAGATTCCCCTTTATCAACTCTGCTTGTTATATCCACAAAGAACTCGCGCAAATTTGTCAAACATGATTTCCTATTCACAAAACCATATTGACTCTGTTTGATTGTATTAAGCTTTTCTAAATGTTCTGCTATTTCTTCCTTAATAATGGACTCTAGCATTTGCCCAATGACCGATGTTAGGCTGACTGGCCTATAGTTTCCTGCCTTTTGTCTCCCTCCCTTCTTGAACAGAGGTGTCACATTAGCGGTTTTCCAATCTGCTGGGACCCTCCCGGAAACCAGTGAGTTCTGGAATATTTTGACCAATGCCCCCACTATCTCTGCAGTCACTTTCTTTAAAACCCTTGGATGTAGGCCTTCAGGTCCTGACGACTTGTCTGCCTTTAGTCCCATTAGTTTGTCAAATACTTTGTTCCTCATGATAGAGACTGTGACAAGATCTTTCCTCCCATTAGCTCCCTGCTTATCTGATATCTGTGGGATGTTTATAGTGTCCTCCACCATGAAGACCGATGCAAAATATTGGTTTAAATTACCTGCCATTTCCCTGTTCCCTGTTATTAATTCTCCAGTCGCATCCTCCAAGGGTCCCACGCTCACATTAGCTACTCTCTTTTTATATACCCGTAGAAGCTCTTGCTGTTGGTTTTTATATTGCTTGCCAATTTACTTACATAATCAATTTTCACCCTCTTTATTAACTTTTTAGTCATCCGCTGCTGGTTCCAAAAAAATTTTCAATCCTCTGGCCTACCACGAGTTTTCGCCGCTTTGTATGCCTTAGTTTTTGAGTGGTACTCTCCTTGACTGCCTTTGTTAACCACAGGTGGTTCATCCTTCTCACTGAGTTGTTCTTTTTGATCGGGATAAATTTTTGCTGTGCGTTATGAAATATCTGCTTAAATGTCAGTGCTCATCCACTCACCTTCCCCTTCGTCTATTTTCCCAGCCTGCTTTAGACAACTCTTTCTTCATACCTGCATAATTGCCCTTGTTTAAGATGGTTTGAGACCAGAGTTGTTTGCCCTCAAACTGAATTTGAAATTCTACCATGTTGTGATCGCTACCCCCTAGAGGATCCTTAACTATGATATCTTTTATTAATGCTACCTTAGGAAGGGAGTTCCAGGATTTTGACCCAGCAACAGTGCAGGAATGGTGATATCATTCCAATTCGGATCGTGTGTGGTTTGGAGGGGAACTTGCATGTGGTGGTGTTCCAATGCATCTGCTGTCTTTGTTCTTCTAGCTGGTAGAGGTCGCTGGTTTGGAAGGTGCTGTCTAAGGAGGCGTGGTGAGTTGCTGCAATGCATCTTGTAGATAGTACACACTGCTGCCACTGTGCGGCAGTGGTGAAGTGAGTGAATATTGAAGTTGGTGGATGGGGTGCCAGTCAAGATGGGCTGCTTTGTTCTGAATGGTGTCGAGCTTCTTGAGTGTTGTTGGAGCTGCACCCATCCAGGCAAGTGGAGAGCATTCCATCATATTTCTGACTTGTGCCTTATAGATGGTGGACAGGCTTTGGGGAGTCAGAAGATGAGTTACTCGTCGCAGAATTACCAACCTCTGACCTGCTCTTGTAGCCACAGCATTTATGTGGTTGGACCAGTTCAGTTTCTGGTCAATGTTGACCCCCCCTCCCCCCCCAGCATGTTGATAGTGGAGGATTCAGCGATCGTAATGCCATTGAATGTCAAGGGGAGATGGTTAAATTCTCTCTTGTTTGAGATGGTCATTGGCTGGCACTTGTGTGGCGCGAACGTTACTTGCCACTTATCAGCCCAAGCCTGTATATTGTCCAATTCTTGCTGCAATGGACACTGGCTGCTTCAGTATCTGAAGAGTCACGAATTTGTTTGATTGATGTTCAGATCCTGGCTTTGAGCCCCCAATTTGTTATGGCCATGTGATGTGACATGGGTGGTTCCCACTTGTCCCCAGCAAGTGAGAGATTTTAGCCCCTTGGTGTTTTATTTTTCAAACAAACAGACAGCGACATGTTTTCTTGTAGGTTTTTAAAACAGAAAGTCAATTGTTTATTGACCAATATGCCTTATCCTGAAACTTTTGCAACCGCATCCACTCATGCATTTGATCGTACACAGACACAAACAAATGAAGAACAGATAGAGAAGGGTAAAATGGAAGGTGGTTTTCAGTGGCGGGGTGGGGTGGGGGGGGTGTGGCGAGATTACGATTATCTTGTCGAATTATCTTGCAAATCAAGTTCCAGATGGATGCAGGCCTGAGATGATTGTGGATTTCTCTCCTAATTGAAGGTTCTGAACAACTATCTTTAGCCAGAAGTATCCCATCTCAGCCTCCTCCTGAGGACCAGACCATGATATATGTCAGTCTTCAGCCAAATCGATTCACTCTATGTGATATCAAGAAATGGCTGACGGCACTGTGTGCAGCAAAGGCTATGGGCCCTGACAACATTCCAGCTGTAGTACTGAAGACTTGTGCTCCAGAACTGGCCCCGCCTTTAGCCAAACTTTTCCTGTACAGCTACAACGCAGGAATCTACTAAACAATGTGGAAAATTGCTCAAGTATGTCCTGTCTACACAAAGCAGGACAAATCCATTCCAGTCAATTGCCACCCCATCTATTATTCTCAATTATGAGTGATGGAAGGCGTTGCCGACAGTACTATCAAGCAGCACTTACTCAGCAACAACTCGTTCACTCTTGCTCAGTTTGGGTTCCGCCAGCCTTGGTACAAACAGGCACAAAAGAGTTGAATTCCAGAGGTGAGATGAGAGTAACTGCCCTTGATATCAAAGCAGCATTTGACTGTGTTGCATCACAAAGCTGAGCAAAATTGAAGATAATGGGAATCAGGACGAAAACTCTCCACCAGTCGCAGTTAAACCTAGCGCAAAGGAAGATAGTCGTGATTCTTGGAGGCCAATCATCTCAGCCCCAGGACATTGCTGCATGAGATCCTCAGGATAATGTTCTAGTCCTAACCATCTTCAGCTGCTTCATCAATGACCTTACCTCCATCATAAGGTCAGAAGTGGGAATGTTTGCTGATGATTTCATCGTGTTCAGTACCATTTTCAATGCTTCAGATACTGAAATCGTCCATGCCCACAAGCAGCAAAACCTGGATAACATTCAGGCTTGGGCTGATAAGTGGCAAGTAACATTTGCACCACATATGTGCAAGGCAATGACCATCTCCAACAGGAGGATCAAACCATCTATCCTTGACATTCAATAGCATTACCATCACTGAATCCCCCAACATCAACATCCTGGGGTTATCATTGACCAGACACTTAACTGATCAGCCATAAATGCTGTGGCTACAAGAGCAGATCAGAGGCTGGGAATTCTGCAAGTAACTTACCTCCTGAGTCCCCAGAATCTATTTCCCATCTATAAGGCACAAGTCAGGGGTGTGATGGAATACTCTCCATTTGCCTGGATAAGTGTAGCTCCAAGATTGGCACCGCACCCTCAACCTTAAACATTCACTCCCTCCACACTGGTGCAGTGGCAGCAGTGTGCACCACCTGCAGATGCATTGCAGTGACTTCGACAGCACCTTCCAAAACTGCAAATTCTATAACCTAGAAGGACAAGGGCAGCAGACGCATGGAACACTGCCACCTGCAAGTTCCCCTCCAAGTCGCACATCATCCTGACTTGGAACCATATTACTGTTCCTTTACTGTTACTGGGACAAAACCTGGAACTCCCTTCCTAACTGCACTATGGATGTACCTACATCACATGGACTGCAGCGGTTCAAGAATACAGCTCACCACCACCTTCTCAAGGGCAATTACAAATGGGTAATAAGTGCTGGCCTTGCCAGTGATGCCCACAGCCCAAGAATGAATTTTAAAAAAGGTTATAATAGGAAAGAGCAAGGAACTATCGAAAGTAGAATTTTAAATTGGAACAGGACTAACTTCAGTAGGATGTGAGGGGATCTAGCCAGGGTAAAATGGACCAAATTTTGAATTGAAAAACTGTAATAGAACAATGGCTGATCTTTAAGGAGGAGGCTAGATACATTCTAACAAGAGGGAAAGGTAGGGGAACCAAAGCCAGGGCCTCCTTGGATGGCAAAGGTGAAACAGAATATGATGAAACAAAAATAGAGGATGCATATTGCATGTCAGGTAAATTCTTTAAGAGAGAACCATGTCAAGTACAATAAATTGAGATTGAAGTGAAGAGGAAAATAAGACTGGCAAAGAAAGAATATGAGAATAGAAATGCAGTTAACATAAAAGTTGATGCATAAATCGTTTGCCAGCATGTAAACAGTAAGTGGATAGTGAGAGGTGGGTGGGCCCTAGTAGGGAGAAAAAAGGTGAAATATGCTTCGAGGCACAGGGCAAGGCTAGAATACATAATTAGTATTCTGTATTGGTGTTTACTAAAGAAGAGGATGTTGACAAAATATCAGTAAAAGTAGAGATGTTAGAGGTAATGGATAAGGTAAAATTTGATAGGCAGGATGCACTGGAAAGGCTGACTTTGCTTAGAGTGGATACATAGCCTGGTCCGGTGCCTTGCATCCCAGTTTGCTAAGGGACGTGGGAGTGGAGATTGCAGAAGGGCTTGCCATAATCTTCCCTAGATATTAAAATGTGGCATATGTGACACCCTTGTTGAATAAAGGGTGCAATGACATTCCTAGTAACCATATGGATTTTAATAAAGCATTTCACAAAATACCACATAAAAGACTGGTTAACAAAATTAAGGTTCATGAAATATAAGGGTCAGTATCAGCTTGGATAAAAAATTGATTTAAGGACAGAAAACAGCAAGTTGTGGTAAATGGTTACTTTTCAAACTGGAGGACGGTAAACAGTGGTGTTACCCAAGGTTCACTGCTAGGGCACTGCTTTTTTTTTATATATTTAAATGACTTGGATATTGGAATACAGAGTAAAATTTCAAAATTTGCTGATTGTACTAAACTTGGAGGCGTTGCAAATAATGAGGTTGAGACTAATAGACTGCAACAAGACATAGATTGGTTTGCAGAATGGGCAGACAAGTGGCCGATGGAATTTAATACAGAGAAGTGCTAGGTGATGCATTTTAGCTGAAGGGATAGGGAGAAGCAATACAGACTTAATGGCACAGTTCTAAAGAGTGTGCAGGGACAGAGGGACCTGGGGGTGCAGGTGCATAGATCTTTGAAGGTGGCAGGACATATTGAGAGAGTAGTTAGCAAATGGGATCTTGGGCTTCATAAATAAAATCACTGAGTACAAAAGCAGGAAAGTTATGCTGAACCTTCAAGAAACTCCAGTTTAGCCACAACTGGAGTATTGCATCCAGTTCTGGTCACTAGACTTTAGGAAGACGGTGAGGGTCCTCGAGAGGGTGCAGAGGAGATTTAGCAGAATAGTTCTAGGGATGAATGAATTTAACCACCACATTAGATTGGAGAAGCTGCGGTTGTTCTCCTTGGAGCAAAGGAGGTCGAGGGGAGATCTGATAGAGGTGTACATGATTATGACAGGTTTAGGTAAGGTAGATAAAGAAAAGCTGCTCCCATTAGCTGATGGTACAAAGTCTGTGGGACACAGATTTAAGGCTTTGGGCAAGAGTTATAGGGGGATCTGAGGAAGAACATTTTCATGCAGCGAGTGGGAATGACCTGGAACTGCTGCCGATGAGGATGGTGGAAGCAGAGAGGATCAATGTATCGGCACTTGAGGAAAATAAACTTGCAGGGCTTCAGGATTAGAGTGGGGGAATGGGACTGACTGGATTGCTCTACAGAGAGCTGGCATGGACTCAATAGATGAACAGCATCATTCTGTGCGTTGCTGTAATGATTCTATCATTCGACATAGGTTTAGCATAGTTTCTTGGCTTTTGTACTCTATGCCTCTATTCAATAAGTCCAGGATCCCATATGCTTTATTGACTGCTTTGCTAACCTGTCATGCCATCTTCAAAGATTTGTGCACAAACACCCCCAGGTCTCCATATTCTTGCACCCCCTTTGAAATTGTACCATTTAGGTTGCATTGTCTCTCATTTTCCCAACTAAAATCCATCACTTCACACCTCTTCCTATTAAATTTCATCTGCCATGTGTCCGCCCATTCCATCAGCCTATATCCTCATTAAAGCTATTATCTTTTTCCACTGTTTACTAGACTTCCTATCATCTGAAAATTTCAAAATTGTGATCTGTAACCCAAGTCCAGGTCATTTATGTACATCAAAAACAGCAGTGGGTTAAGTCCCCCGAACCTTGGGCAACAGCTTTGGCTCTGCCCCACCAACTCTTTTGTCATTTAATGTCTTCTGTCTTCCTTCCCATCACAGACCTTTTTTGTTCTTTATACACCCTCCTCCATTTGACCTACGTAAAACCTATTACATTTCTAATGTTTCCCAGTTCTAATGAAGGGTCATTGACCTGAAACGTTAACTCGGTTTCTCTCTTCACAGATGCTGCCAGACCTGCTGTGTATTTCCAGCATTGCCTGTTTTTATACCACTGAATACCTCTTTCTTTAAAAAAAAACAGCCCTTCATCACAACTCACTGTTTTCTATATCTGAGCCAATATTTTATCCATGCTGCTACTGCCCTTCTTATCCCATGGGCTTCAATTTTGCTCACAAGCCTATTATGAGGTACTTTATTAAACACCTTTTGACGTCCACATAAACAATATCAACTGCACTGCCCTAATGCACCTTCTCTGTTACCTCACCAAAAATCTCAATCAACTCAGTCAAACGTGATTTCCCCTTAACAAATGCATGCTGGTTCTCCTTTCCTAGTCCACACCTATCCAAGTGGCTGTTTAATTTTCTCCCAGATTCTCATTTCCAAAAGCTTCTCCACCATCAACGTTAAACTGACTGGCCTGTAATTACCAGGTTGATCCTTCTCCCCTTTTCTGAACAAGGGTATAACATGATTTTTAGTTCTTTTAAGTATTGAAGTTCTTTTATATATATATCTGTTAAATGCACAGCATGCATTTTATTTATTTCTGATAGAAATGTATGTACAAATTGAAGAAAACATTTTATTACAATCATGTTATTTAACAGAAAATTGAGATTGCTGTGCAAAATAATTATGCTAGAGGTCATGGTCTAGAACAATTTGGGGCATACTTGATAGCATAAACAAAACATACAGTAACCCGAATCACAGATGTTCTCCCTCTCATTAGCAAATTAAGTTCACAGCACAGAAGGAGGCCATTCAACCATGTAGGTATATGCCAGTAAATGGCATCTTAACAAGAACTCAGAACCTGTGAATAAATCCTCATTTATTGCAACATACTAAGAAAAAAAAACTTGCTTTTCTACACAACCTTTCAAGACATCAGTATGTTCCAGAGCGTTTACAGCCAATGAAGTACTTTTGAAGTATAGTCATTATTTTAATGTAGGAAATGCAATAGCCAATTTGCACAAAAGGACACACAAACAGCAACATGATATTGACCAGACAATCTGTTTTACTGATGTTGATTGAGAGATAAATATTGGCCAGGATAATGGGGAGAATTCCCCTGCTCTTCTTTGACAGAGTATTGTGGCCTGTAACACCAACCTGAGAAGGCAGATGGGTCCTCGGTTTAATGTCTCATCTGAAATGGCAGCACCTCTGACAGTGCAGCACGCCCTCAGTTCTGCACTGTAGTGTTAGCTTAGATTTTTGTGCTCAGGTCTCTGGAGTGGGACTTGAACCCAGAACCTTCAGACTCAATGAGTGCTACCACGGAGTTATTGCTGACCTTTCTAAACAGGATGCTACAGTATTTGTCAGAAAAGGATTCCAACTTCGAAAGTAAGACAAACCCCAAATGCAGGTGTGTACCAACATATTGCTGTGATAAATGATGGTGAAGGTGCTAAGTCACATTTTGGTTGCAATATCAGTTTGCAAGTTCTAACATGGTGATACTACTACTTTAACACTATATGAACTAATTGTCTGAAGGGGGATGATGGACCCGATTAACATTAATAATGTGTCAATTCTGAACAGTGTTACATGCATCATCCTGCCAATCTGCCTCACTACTGGACTCATAAGTTGCAGTCAGATCAACTCCTGATGCTAAAAGTCATACTATTCAAGTCATTTTTGAATATCAGTTAAAATGAATGCACAGATCATACTGATATATGTTAAGACATAATGCACAGATCCAATAAGTTTGAACAAATATTGTACATTCCAATTCTGCAACAAATCCCCTTGTGTCATACAACATTATGCATTATTTTGAATGTATATATTGGGCAAAAATGGGAGTAAAGTATTTACATGGAGAAATCATTTCTGTATTGTACTTGGCACAAATGAGTCACAGGCTAAGAGTGCACTGCTTAACTGAAACTTCCTGTAATCCACATTTAAACAGGGTTTGAAATTTATATTGGCGGGAGAAAACGGCACTAGAGATGGAAATTTTAAAGATATGCAAGTTTAAAACCAGAGTGCAGAGGAATGCAGTCTTCCTTAAAATCTGCGGTAGTAGATATCAAGGAATATATAAAACTGTTACAATTCCCATATTCAAACTAAGATACTAATTCTATCTACCAGTGGAATGACATGTGCCTTACTAAAACCCCCAAAAAATGATATGGCATACTTTTTGTATGCCTTTAAAAAAAATGTTGTCCTTTTGATTGATTCAGAGATTGAACCCTGGTTGATCACTTTGGAAGGAGCCTGCACTGGAAGGATCTTTCACCGGGTGGTATGTCTGATTAGGGACCACTTACAGCACAGGAGCACTGAATAAACAATTCTTCCACAAAATATGGTTGCCTCCTGAGTTTGTTCTTCACTTTCTTTATAATCTTTAGTATCACCAATATGATCATGAACATTCATCCATTAAGGCAATAGATTACAATAGTTTGAACTATGGCTTAACTGCTGGCAATAAATTCAGATTCTGTATCTCCGAATTTGCAGCATTATCACCAGGGCTGCAGAGCACTTACCACTAAGCAGCAATCTAAAGAGCGGTAATGGTCACTATTTGGGAAATCATCCCCCATATTCATGTCATTTCTTCAATGCAATTTCCATAATTATGTAAATAGATAAGCAACATCATTGACCCATTAATATTTTTATTAATACATTAAAATTATTTGTAATATAACGTAAGCTTCAGCAGTCAGATAATGTCATTATTCAGTACCACAGGTTATGAAGAAATCAGTGATGGCTGTTAAAAGCGTGACTCAAGTGGTTTAAAATTCTACTTCTGAAAAGCTCTGTAATTTTCACTGATGAGTGTTTACAGCCTTGTACTTACTGTTTCCATGCCAAGGAGGACCAGTAAAGGAATAGTAGTTATTCCTCCTCTTATCCACTCTTCCAGTGTAACTGTACCATCATGATTATAGTCTATTTCCTCCATCATCTCCATAAGTATCTGCAGTGTAACATATGAACACATATAATCTACGAACATGAAGGCATTTTCCTTAAACAAGTATTTTGTATGTTTTTAATATAAATACATTAGTATCTATGTAGCTACTGTTGTTTTCAAAAGTTACGAGATTGAATAAAGCACCTTTTTCTATAACCATCTCAAGATATTTATCAAAGGTGAGAAATTGGATGCTGAGCACAAATTGTAGAGCTAGGGAAGATGACCAAAAGAATGATCAAAGGAATAAATCTGGAGAAGGCTTTTGGGGAAGGGGGAAAGAGGTAGTGAGGTGGAGGAGTTCCAGAAAGTAGGGCAAGATAGCTGAAGACATTGCCATCAAAGATTGAAGGGAATGAGAGGGATTTCACAGGAAGTTGGAGCTATAAGAACAGAAGGCTTGAGCTGGCACATAGAAGTGCAGAAATTGAAAACGCAGGGAGGGGCAAGGTTGTGAAGGGATTTTGTAAATGAGGATCATGATTGGATGACAGGGAAACAATGGTAGTCAGTGATAACAGAAGTGATAGCGAGCTAGATTTGGTATGGTAGATGATGGGACTGTGGAATTTGGAATAAGTTAAAGTTTATGTAGAAAGGAGTCTGGAAGAACATTACAGGATGGAACCCAGAGATGAAGAAGATATGGATCAGGGAAGCTTCAGGCAAAATTATGGTGGTGAAAATAAATGGATAGGAGATGGAGTTTCAAGTTTTCAGGTAGGATACTGAAGGTGCACACCATCAAGTTCAACCTGAGTGAGTTGCAGGGAGGATATGGTAGCACATTTTGGCAGGAACTCTACAAGTTTGTGGTCTTGGCAATTTTAGAATTATAGAATCCTGGAATTGTTATAGCACAGGAGAATGACATTAGGCCTGTTGAGGCAGCGCGGGTCTCTCTGCAAGAGCAAATTAGCTAGTCCCACTCCCTTGCTCTTCTCCTGGGAACCCTATAATTTTTTTTTGATCTTTAGGTGCTTTCCAATCCTCTATTGATAGCCACGATTGAATCTGCTTCCACCAGCCTCTCAGGCAGTGCATTCCAGATCATAACCACTCGCTGCTCCTGTCGCCTTTGGTTTCTTTAACCAATCACCTTAAACCGGTGTCCTCTGGTTCTTGACCCCTCCACTAAAGGGAACAGTTTCCCGATATCTACTCTGTCCAGACACCTCATGATGTTGAGCACCTCTATCAAATCTCCTCTCAGTCTTCTCTAAGGAGAACAACCCCAGCTTCTCCAATCCATTCTTTTAACTGGAGTCCCTCATCCCTGGAACCATTCTCAAATATTTTCTGCACCCTCTCTAAAGCCTTCACATTCTTTCTACAGCGAGATGCCCAGAATCGGTCTCAACACTCCAGTTGAGGCCGAACCAGTGTCTTATAAAGGTTCATCATAACTTCCTTGCTTTTTGTACTCTATGTCTCGATTTATAAAGCACAGGATCCATATGCCTTTTTAACCACTTTCTCAACCTGCCCTGCCACCTTCAACAATGTGTCCCCAGGTCTCTCTGTTCCTGTACCCCCTTTAGAATTGTACTCTTTAGCGTATATTCTCTTTCCTCGTTCTTCCTACCAAAATATATCACTTCACATTTCTCTGCATTAAATTTCACTTACCACGCATCCGCCCATTCCACCAGCCTGTCTTTGTCCTTTTGAAGTCAATCACTACCCTCCTCACAGTTCACAATACTTGCAAGTTTTGTGTCATCTGCAAATTTTGAAATTGTGCCCTGTCTAAGTCATTAATTTATTTTTTAAAAAGCAATGGTCCTGGTACTAACCCCTGGCGAGCATCACTGTATTCCCTTCTCCAGTCCAAAAAACAACTGTTTACCACTACTCTGTTTCCTATCATCCAGCCAACTTTGCATCCATTGCCCCTTTTATTCCATGGGCTACAACTTTGCTGACAAGCCTCTTATTTGGCACTTCATCAAATGCCTTTTGGCATTTCATATAGACTATATCAACCACATTACCCTCATCAGCAACAAGTGGCTGCTAATACTTTGCTATGATTAAAGTTACTGAGAGAAAGCATGTAGGTGAGGAACTAGAAGCTGTCAAGGATGGAGCCTTGGTTACTGCTGAAATGGGAGGGCAAGCTATTGCATGAGATGACCTGGCTATTAAAGCATAGGTATGAGTGGAACCAAGCAATATCATTTAGGAGAGGATAGACTAGTTGACTTTATTGAATCACCCAAAAAACTTTAGATATCGAGGAATAACATGTAATGGGAGCAGTTGCAGACAATATAATTGGTGATTATGACCAGGGTACTCCTAGGCTGTGGGCAGGGCAGAAGCCAGAACAAAGGGATCTAAACAGGGAGCTCTGGGTGAGGTGAGTGCAAAGTTGGGTGGAGAGGATACACTTCAGTACCTTATAGGCCCCAGGGAAATTTAGAGATGGGGTGCAAGTTGGAGGGGACTGAGGCAGTAGGAGGTTAGCTTTTTAAGGAGAATGATGACTGAAATTTCGAAGGATGTAGAAGAGTGCCTGCGGGAATAATGTCTAAAAGCACAGAACCAAGGTACATGTTAGGTCAGAAACTGGTTTTCAATAAGTTACTTATTAGGACATATCATGGGTCAAGGTCAAGCATTACCACAAGAGATCAAGGTTCAGGGGATAATAGATTTTCCTGAACCTAAGACAAAGAAGTGTTACGATTTCTGGGAATGTGTGGGTTCGGCAGGATATTGGTTCCTAATTTCAGTACAGTAGTCACCCCACCGACTAATCTGTTAAAGAGGAATGTGAAGTTCGAATGGTCAGAGTAATGCCAAACAGCATTTGAGAAGTTAAAAGGTCATTTTCATAATAGAGCCAGTTCTTGCACCCCAGATTTTAATAAACCAAAGTGGCTAATTGACATAGGTGTAGGAGTAGTGATGCTCCATGATGATGCTGCTGGTATGGAATGGCCTGTTAGCTACTTCTCTAGGAAGCTCAATAAACATTAAAAAAAGCACTCAATCGAGAAGAAAGTTTTAAATCTTGTACTGGCTTACAACAGTTTGAGGTATATGTAACCGATAGTTAGGGAGAAATATTGGTGAATACAGATCACAACCCACTTGTGCTTCTGGAAAGGTTCAGAACGAAGAACCTCAGATTGTTTTGCTGGAGCTTAATATTACAGCCATTTACGCAGAAAATACTCTGTTTAGAGTTGGAGAGAGGGGTAAGAGTGAAGGAAAGCTCTGAAATGTGAAAATATTACCTGTACAATAAAAATAAGCTATTTGTTAAAATTGTTTACGATAAAGAATTTTTTTTGCACAGATTGAAAGACGACTTTACTACGGTAAGGCATTCTTTTACCCCAAGTGGGTAGGGAAATGTGATGGAGTCTTCACGTGGTAGACTGAGTTCTATACAGCAGGGATGTCCAAAAATGTCGGGGGGCACATAAAAAGTTTTGTTCTACATACGGAGTCGGTGAGAATATTTTGGAAAGATAAAGGCATTAAAAATTTATCCAATGATTTATCAAAGCAACAACAAATGTGCATTTTTGTGAAGAAACTTTAAATGAGAAGACTAATTTATTGACTTACTTTCTCGTCACTATGTTGAACATTGATTTAGTGACATACCTGGCAGTGTTTTTGCTTGCATAAGTACTCAATCCCTGCCCACACTTGATGTAGCAATGCAGTATATTCTGGATAGATGCCCAACTGTCAGAAGTGATACGGATCCCTTTCTCTTCCCCTCTCTGCATCCCTCCCCCCCTCTCTCTGTCTGCCCTTCTACCCCCCTCTGTCTGACCCTCTCTCTCCCCCCATCTGCCCTTCTACCCCCTCTCTCTGTCTGTCCCTCTCCCCCCGCCTCTCCCTCTCCTCCCTCGCTCTCTGTCTCTCAGTGTCACTCTCTCCCCCATCGCTGCCTCTTTCCCGTCTCCCCCTCTCCTCTTCCTCCTCTTCCCCCGGCCTCTCGTCTCTGCCTCTCCCCTTTGAATGCATCCCACTGTTCTGACACTGATTTACCTTCAAGCAACTGTTTCCAGTCCACTTTTGCTCAATCAATCCTCAGCTTAGTTAGGTTGGCCTTGGCCGAATTGAGAACTCTAACTCCTGTTTTATCTCTGTCTTTTTCCATAATTATGTCAAAACTGACTGAATTATGATCACTGCAAAAATGCTCTCCCACCTGCGCATCTTCATTTCCTAAAACTAAGACTAAAACTGCAGCCACTCTTGTTGGATTTGTTACATACTGCCCAAAAGAGTTCTCCTGAATGCACCTCACGAATTCTGCTCCTTCAATTCCTTTCACACTAAAACTATCCCAGTTAATATTGGGGTAGTTAAAATCCCCTATTACTCCCCCATTGTTCTTGCACTTCTCAGAGATTTGCCTACATATCTGCTCTTCTATCTCCCTCTGACTGTTTGGGAGTCTATGGTACACTCCCAGCAGTGTGATTTCTTCATACTGTACTTTAATGTTTGCATTACATAATTTAAGGTGCATGATATTTTGAAATTGCTTTTTTTTCTCCCAATTGATTTTAGAAAGCTTTAATGGTGTGCACGTAGGGACGTTTGGTGAAATTATAAATGTATTGTGCAATGTGGCCCAAAAACAATGAACGACCGGAGACAAATATACTCTCGAGAAATGTTTTGCGAACAAAATACTGTTAAATAAACAGGAGACATGCGGCAGCATGGTGTATATTAAATATTATAAACTAATTCTGTCCTAATGATTTGTAGACATCCTAATGCTGGCTTAGTAAAAACATAAATCCAACAAAAATAATAGGTTGCAACTTCTATTTGTATAAGAAACATAATCTGAAATTTGCAAAGGACACACAAAGGCTTTATTTAGTAGGATGTAAAATGGCCTTTAAATGTTTGACAGTGGTGTATATTCATGCCATCAGAATATCACGAGCTGCAGTCAATACATCACTTGCTTAATAAAACAACTAAGATTCGAAGCAACACTTACTGGCCTGAGTTCAATAGCATCCCATTCCAGGTATTCTGCTACATGGACCATTTGGTTAATAATACGATCTAATTCCTGCAGTTGAAGTAAAAATAAAAGTTAACTAACCGACAATTTATTTTTGTTTGCAAAGACACTATATATTTTAAGAACATGAATCATTATGGATTATATCAATTGATAACAATTCAAATCACTCTATGGCTGCAAATCAAACAATTTCCCCCCCCCCCCAAAACAGAGTAAAGACAAAGCTCAAGCAGGGAATAAAACAAAATTGCACCTTTTACAGGTATTTCCCCATTAAACTTGGAATCTTTAGCCTTTCCAATAAAAGTACATTATTTTGGCATATAGTGTTGTTACGACCAAGGTTGGAAGAGTACCCTATCTCCCTCTAGTCTGACTACGCCACTGATCACAACATATATTTAAAAATATTTTAACCAGTTATGAATGTGGCCTATTATATACTTTTATCTATTGGTTTCAGAATACAAATCCACTAACCCAGTTTAATAAACAAAATTAATTTATTATAAAACTTATTCAATAAAAATGCAAAGCTTATTAACACACAAGTTGAAATATGAAAGTATAAATATATTCCCTTCTAAATAACACAGCAAACAGACGTGCACGCACATACACACACAGGTTAAAGAAAAAATAAAGAGGCTTTCTCTGCAGAGATCAACTTTACAAGACCAAAAATACTTTCGCCAAATACTTGTTAATTCTTGAAGAGAAAAAGGATAAGATATGAAATGTTCCAGATGACTTTTGGTCTGGCATCCGGGTACACGTAGACGGGTGTCACTAGGCATTTGCAGTTGTCACTGAAATCTTTCTGGAGCAGTTCTATTCATGAGCCACCGAGTAGTAGTCTTGTGGGCTTTTTGGGAGAATTACTGCATCAGTGGATTCAGCTATCACACTGGATTCTCAGAAGAATCTTCAGCACAGATGGCAAAGGCTGATTTGGGTGGCTTCTCTCTTCATAGGATGCACATCAACTGCCTTCAAACAGTCCACAGCCAAACCATAAAGTCAAAAACTTCTGACCAGCATAAACCTAAACATGTGACTTCTTTGTAATCCAACCCCAAATAGTTCCATTGTCCATGAGGCTCTGGCTGTTTACTTAGCTTAAGACATGCAACTTCCAGTAAGTTTTTGTTTTTAAACAAAGGCCCAAGTGTCCTTCCAGTGACCCTTTAAAAAAAAAACAAAGTCCAGCATCTCCTCAGCCATTTTCCACAGTTTTTTTTAAAAACACAAGTCTGAAAGAAAAATCAATAATGGAAGCACGCTCATGATATCTCCACCCTTGGAAGAATTAAACAGCATTTTTAAATGCATTTCATTCTAAAGTGTGGTTTAAAAAAAACAGAAGATGAAAAAAAATTAAAACACATTTATAGACTCTTCATTCGCTCTTCACCTGTAACTAATACAGTTCTGTCCTGTACCATCTTTTTACTCAGATTGCTCAAAACAAAGTTAAATTCGAGACAAAGTATCAGCAATTACATTTTTTTCCCCACAATGCAAATAATCTTTAAGTTATAGATCTGCAATAAGTAAACTCAATCAAAATAGTCTGGCATTCTGGTTTTTGAATTTTTCCACTTAGGCTAGGGGGTTATGATCAGTATATACCATAGTCCCCCTGTAGCTGTGGCGGACATATACTTCAAAATGATTAACAGCTAATAGTATGCCCAGGGTTTCTTTTTCCACTGTAGAATATCTTTTTTGGTGGCGATTTAGCTTTTTGGAAAAGTATCCTACTGGCCTTTCTATGCCCGATTCATCTTGTAACAGGACTGCACCTTGCCCCAAGTCACTAGCATCAATTGCTACCTTGAAGGGCTTAGTGAAATTTGAGGCAGCCAACACGGGTTCATTGATCAAAATTGCTTTCAGCCTCACAAAAGATGCTCGGAGTTCCCCTGACCATACTACCTTGGCTTTCTTTTGTAGCAAATCCATCAGTGAAGCAACTATCCAGCAATTTGGGGTATCAATCAATAATTTACTTTACCAATCCTTTTGACTACTCTATATGGTCCACTGAACTGTGTTTTCAGCAATTCACCCTGTAAAGGTACCCTGGTTGAAATTTTCAGGACTTGGCATGCTTGTCTGCCCATTCCTTCATGGTTGTTTGTGAAGCTTTAAGGTCTCCCTGAGACAGTGTGCAGGCTCTTGTGAGCCGCTCCTGACACACAGATATAATCTAACATGGAAGATTCCACTCTCTGTTCTAAAAACTTTTCCTTGAATAGTTTTAGAGGACCTATTATTTTATGTCCATAAACTAATTCAAAAGGACTAAAGCCAGTAGTCTCATTAGGTGAATCTCGGGTGGCAAACAAAATAAATTCCAGCCCTTTATCCCAGTCATGGGGATATTGACACTTTCAACTGGTTGTTGACACTTTCTGGTTCTTTACATGGGTTCTTACTAATGGGGGGAGTGAATTTTTAAATTCCTCCAGGAGAACTATTTCCCTAAAGGTCTCATATGTGGCCTCTACCTTTACTGCCCGCATTCAGCAGTCAAAGTTAATTTGCTTTACCCTCTCAAATTCGGTACAAGTCTGCCCAGGCTGTTTCCGAAGGTTCCGAAATTTCTGCTTATAAGCTTCAGGGACTAACTCATTGCGAGAATGGCCTTTTTTGCCATCTCATAATCTGCAGAAGCCTCCTCAGAAAGCATGGCACAAACTTCATGAGCTCTGACTATTAACATGCTTTGCATGAGCTGTGTCCAGTTTTCCTTTGGCCACCTCATCTGTTTAGCTAGCTTTTCAAAAGAACTGAAAAATGCCCCTACCTCCCTTTCCTCAAACTTCTGGACGGCTTGCACAAATTTAAATAGCTCCCCACTGGGTCGTGGGTTGAAGTCAGGTCTTTGCTCATCAGAATTTTCATCGGGGTCAAGAGCATCCTTCTTTTTTAGTTCCAGCCTTTTTAATTAGAGTACCCTTTCTTGCTCCCTTTCTCTTTCCTGTCTTTCTTCTCTTTCCTTTTGCAATTCTAGTTCCAGCTTAAGAAATGCTCTTACATTTTCCTTTTGCTTGCTCTGAAGTGCTTCTCTGTTGAGTTCAAGTTTTATCATTTCTTTTGCCTGTTGCTAATTTAACTGAATTACTATCTGGATTGCCTTTTCATTCTTCCAATTTCAAATGCTGTGCTATTACCTGAATTATGTCTGCTTTCTTAGCCCCTGCTTTTGACTCTAATTCCAACTTTTCTGCCACTGCTATTAGTCTAGCCTTGGTTAAGATTTGCAAATCACTCAGGGATAAATCCTCCCTCTCCAGAAATATCATTGCAACTGACAAAGCCATTTTAGTTTTCAATATGTAGAGCAAAATTCACCATAAACTCTTAATCAGCCTTAACCTCAGCAAGTCCCAGCACTTGTATTTGTCTGGGGATTTCGAATCCCGCAAGATCCCCCAATTATATGTTACGACCGAGGATGGAGGAGTGCACTGTCTCCCTCTAGTCCCACTACTCCACTGGTCGCAACATATATTTAAAAATATTTTAACCAGTTATGGATGTGGCCTATTTTATACTTTTATCTATCCGTTTCATAATACAAATCCACCAACCAGGTTTCTTTAACAAACAAAATTAATTTATTATAAAACAAGACTTATTCAATAAAAATGCAAAGCTTATTAACACACAAGTTGAAATATTAAAGTATAAATAAATATATTCCCTTCTAAATAACCCAACAACATGCATTAACCGGTGAAAGAAAAAATAAAGAAGCTTTCTCTGCAGAGATCAACTTTACAAAAACAAAAATACTTTAGCCAAATACTTGTTAATTCTGGAAGAGAAAAAAAAGGATAAGATATGAAACGTTCTAGGTGACCTTTGGTCTGGCATCCGGGTACACAGACAGGTGTCACTAGACACATGCTGCTGTCACTGGGATCTTTCTGGAGCAGTTCTGTTCAGGAGCTGTCGAGTAGTCGTCTTGCAGGCTTTTCGGTAGAATTACTGCATCAGTGGATTCAGCTATCATACTGGATTCTCAGAAAAATTTTCAGCACAGGTGACAAAGTATGAGTTGGTTGACTTCTCTCTTTGCAGAATACACGCCAACTGCCTTCAAATAGACCACGCCCAAATCAAAGCCAAAATCTCCTGCCCACCATAAACCTAGACATGCGACTTCTCTGTAAACAACTCTAAATAGTTTCATAGTCCATAAGCCTCTGGCTGTTTACTTAGCTTAAGACATGTGACACATAAGTGTTTGTTTTTAAACAAAGTCCCAAGTGTCCTTCTAGTGAAACTGTTTCAAAAAAAAAAGTAGAGCGTTTCCTCAGGTATTTTCCACAGTTTTTTCAAAAAATATTAATAATGGAAGCACATTCAAGACAGTGTGGAAAGCCAATACAATACTCCAATTATAATTAGACTACTACATTGTGAAAATATCAGCTCACTTTCTGTGGACTTCCATTCTCTTGTTCCGGCTAAACTTAAAAGAGCAGCATTAAAAATACTTGAGGCCTACACGTCTTTTTCTCGACTTTCTCTCTCTTTGCTAAGTTTAAAGAGTAGAACCGTGCAGACCAGGAAAACCATAGGTTCAGTCCCTGGTGTGTGCTGGATTAACTGATCAGAGCTGTCTGGGAAGTGAAATTGTCCTCAGCACCAGGTTTGTCAACTTTGGTTGGATATATTTCTGGAGGTTTCACCACTTGACCTCCTGCCACTGGCCACCCAACATGTCTGTCCTCATGGTGTACCAGCCTTCCTGTGCCAATCGGAAATTGAATTGATTCTTCATTACACAATTGGATGATGTTTCTCTGTGGGAAGAATGTTATGCTCTCCCCTACAGCGTGTTTGGAGGCAGGGAGAGCATAAAATTGGATGGGATGGTGACGGTGAGGGGGTTTGCCACCACCATCCGTCCTCTGTTGAAATTTAGTCCGGGGTGGGGCAATTAACCCCCAATTAAGGGTCTCTGCCCGCCGTAGAAGCAATTACCCATGCAGAGGGTGGCCCTGTCGTCGCATGGGAAGCATGATAGGAAAAACCATGTGGGCTGCTTCCCGGCTCCGGGGAGAGGGGGTTCCTCTTTCAAAGGCACTTAGTGCCTCAACGAGGGACCCAGCATCAGCAAGGGGGGCCCTGCTGAGGGCCATCTCCCTGCCCTTGCTTTGACCCCCCTCCCCCGCATCCTGCCCTGGCCTACCGGAGGGCTGGCTCCAGCGACACTCCTCATACTCCATTAGATGCAGTTACAGCAGCAGCCACTGCCTTAGCGGTGGCGCTACAGCTGCCAGCCTCTAAATGGTCAGCAGCTCTCCAAGGGCGAGGCTTCGATGATGGGGTCCATTTAAGTGCCTAATTGGCACTAAATTTGGCAGGCTTTCTGGAAGAGAGGCGATGCGGGGTTTTCGGCATTGGGACCCCCGCTGCCTGCATAAAATTCCGCACTATCAGGCAAACAGCACTTTTTCCCCATGCTTGATATTTTTATTAACAAAAGAATTCAAAGACTTTTTTAAATTGCAATTTTTGAAATGCACCTATGGTTTTTTCCTGGGTTGCTCACAGCAGTGTCCTGGAGATTAGTCTTTAATTCTTGGAGACTGCAGGACAATCCTGGAAGGCTGGGAACTATACTCAGCACCCCAAGCTAGGGAAGCGTGAGAGTGGTGAGGGGTAGAAGGAAACAGTCCGAGTTGCTGTTACTAATTGCTGCCCAACAACCCCTGCTATAAAATGTGTATATTAACTTGGGGGAAGACAGGATTGGGCATAACTGCCACATCCTCCAGTAATCTCTGTTGCCCCTTTAAAACAATACTAAAGTTTACAATATTTAATTACTGCAGGAAAAGTTGTATCGAAATCATGAAATTGTTAAATTCAAGAAAAATATCTACTTTGAAAAGAGAGAGGCATCTTCCTGCTTTATTTCTGTAGGGTAGATGAGCTTCAAAGATTACAGTTTTAGAAACTATTAAATAAAACTTACTGAGCTGTCCAGAACACCATTTCCATCTGTGTCATAGAGTCGAAACATAACTGTCAAAAAAGAAATATTAGAAAGTGACTAATGATATGCTCCAATATCGAACCTCAAATATTAATTTTTGAGCTGCATTTATCATCTTTATTCTAAATGTGATTTGAAATAAGCAGAATTAGTATTAACAATAATTCACTATTTTAAGGAATCAGTGCCAATGGTCAATCAAATGAATAGGCAAACATGACATTTCTTAGAACCGTAGAATCATAGAGTCATAGCGACACAGGAGGCCATTCGGCCCATCAAATCCATGCCGGCTCTCTGCAGAGCAATCCAATCAGTTCCAATCCCCGGCTCTATCCTGTAGCCCTGTAGGTTTTATTTTTCTCTGTTTCCTTTTGAAATCATTCATCGTCTCTGCTTCCACCACCCTCATAGGCAGAGTGTTGCAGGTCATTACCACTCGTTGTGTAAAAGGTTCTTCCTTACATTCGCCCTGCGTCTCTTGCCCAAAACCTAAATCTGTGTCCCTTAGTCCTTGTAGCAGCAGCTAATGGGAACAGCTTTTCTTTGTCCTTTTCAAAATAATTGATGAGCAGAGGGTGGAAAGAGGAAAAGGGTCTTTTGCTGTGCCTTTTTGCCTCTAAGTTTCATTTCAGAAATGTTTGGGATCCACTGAACTGTTAAACTATGAACACTACACCAATACAATCTAAAGTACTGCCAAATCTTGGTGATTTTATGCTATTACATACAGGTAGGATAACTTGATTTGTAAGATCCAAAATGCAAGAAAGACTATCCAGGATTCCTGAAAGAAACTATTAAACAAGCTAATAGGGTCTTCCACACCCATCCACCTTGCATCATTACAGTCAGACTATATGCCTTGGAATCATCTGGTCAACAATCATCCACTGTAATTGGGCATAATGTTACACTATTGCAATTCTTTTTTTTTCTTTCTTTTGGGCCTCCTTATCTCGAGAGACAATGGATACGCGCCTGGAGGTGGTCAGTGGTTTGTGAAGCAGCGCCTGGAGTGGCTATTGCAATTAATGTGACATTATATGTAAAGCCAATAATGACATTTAACAATTCCCTAAAGGTATAGCAATAAACATGTTTCTTTAATACTTAGAAAGTGGGAATACAGGAATTGATTCTAAGAAGGCATATTTTTGAGTCAGTCCCTGATATTTTCCTCTATGTTAATCAATACACAAAATTCATAAAATATCTTGTTTGTAAACATGCTTTCAAATTGGTTGCTGTGGAAAATGGGTGTTTATGTGGTACAAGCAGCAATAATCTTCAGGGTAAGAATGAACTCAATCAATCTTCAATTGTATGGGCCAGATGTTTATATGAACGTTTGGTGTTAAGGAGATAGTAGTTCCAGCACTTGTGTATTTTTTCCTGGTACAATCTTATCATAAGGAGCCAGTATCAGCACTGAATATACTGAAAGATATATTTGAAGTCTTAGCTGATGACTGCAAAATTTGAACGCCAACAGCCTGATGTAACTAAGGATACCGACTTACAAAGTGAGCCCTGTTTAATTCATTACTAAATCAAGAGAAGATGGCCTAGTCACAACAGAGCATGCTGAAGCATACAACTTTACTCAAAATAATTATAATGATATTCTATGCAAATGAAATGTATTCCAATGATGGAACACTTCAAATGGAAATTTTTGAAGCATCAAGTATGTCATGATGCAACAAAACTACTCTCCATATGGCCGGCAATTGTTGAAAATTGAAGTAACTATTTTAAAAGTGTTAAATTTGTAGATAGTATATAATTAAGAGTGCAGACATTACACCACTTCTTACTGTGGACCTATAAATTTAGCTAACCCCATCCTCTATTTTTGCATCCTTGGCAAAATAGAGTTCAAACTGGCTTCTCAGGACTGCAATAAATATTTCTGCATCAAGTAATGAAACTAACAATTTGTTTATTCACAGACTATTACACATTTATGAAAGGTGTTATAGTCTCATTTATTTTGCTACTTCTACTTTCTAATGTTCGGCAGTCATAAATCCAACAGAATTTTTACAGCCATCATAATAGTTCACACGTCTTCAAAGTTGTTAATTGTCTTCAGCGCTGAATTTAGCTATTTTTGTGGCAAAAGTCTAAATTTCTTTGGCTTCTTCCTCATCTGGTGCTGACTTGGCGTCTTAATGCAAATAGTCTGGACACGTGGTCATTAACTTTATTACCAACATTTTATTTGCTGGAGCCAAATGCTCGCAAGGAGTATGCTGATTGGTCAGGGTTGGTAACTGAAATTGATTAAAAAAAATGTTTTCACACTTGAGGGTTTTTGTTACGGTTTTGCAGCAACATATTACATGGTACATACAGCACTCCTCCCCCAGCACTTGACATTTTTTACCTTGAGAAAATGAACATTTTAGGTTCCCCCATTTGCCCACCAGATATTTGGGCTAACCAATGAAATTTTTGTTGGTAACCATAAAATTTCAGCATAAAGCAACTGGCTTATCTAAAATCAAACTTACAGAACTAGCTCAAAAAGTCAATGACCACGTAATTTCCAATTTTCCAATACACTTTCTGAAACATAATATAAATGAAGGAAAGAACTATCTGTTGAAAGACACAGAAAAGATAACAGTGAAAAAGTAAACTAGAAGAGATAGAGACCCAGGGTATTACTCTCGGGACATGGGTTCGAATCTCACCATAGCAGAAGGTGGAATTTAAATTCAAATAACAAAAAATCTGGAATTAAAAAGCTAGTCTAATGATGGCCATGCAACCATTGTTGATTGTTGTTAAAAACCCATTTGGTTCACTAATGTCCTTTAGGGAAGGAAATCTTCTGTCCTTAACTGGTCTGGCCTACATGTGACTCCAGACCCACAGCAATGTGGCTGACTCTTACATGCCCTCTGAAATGGCCTAGCAAGCCACTCAGTTGTATCTAACCGCTACAAAGTCAATAAAAACAATGAAACCGGACGGACCACCCAGCATCAACCTAGGCACCGGAAACGACTACGGCACAGCCAGCCCTGTTGACAATGCGACGTCCTCCTTTCTAATTTCCGGGGGCTTGTGCCAAATTCGGGAGAGCTGTCCCACAGACTAGTCAAGTACAGGCTGACACAGTGATACTCACGGAATCATACCTTACAGACAATGTCCCAGACATTGCCATCACTATCACCAGGTCTGTCCTGTCCCACCAGCAGGACAGACCCAGCAGAGGTGACGGCACAATGGTATACAGTAGGGAGGGAGTTGCCCTGGGAGTCCTCAACATCGACTCCGGACCCCATGAAGTCTCATGGCATCAGGTCAAACATGGGCAAGGAAACCTCCTGCTGATTACCACCTACCACCCTCCCTCAGCTGATGAGTCAGAACTCCTCCATGTTGAACATGCCTTGGAGGAAGCACTGAGGGTGGCAAGGGTGCAGAATGTACTCCGGGTGGGGGACTTCAATGTTCATCACCAAGAGCGGCTCAGTAGCACCACTACTGACCAAGCTGGCCGAGTCCTAAAGGACATAACTGCTAGACTGGGTCTGCGGCAGGTGGTGAGGGAACCATCAAGAGGGAAAAACAGACCTGACCTCATCCTTACCAATCTGCCTGCCGCAGATGCATCTGTCCATGACAGTATTGGTAGGAGTGACCACCACAGACTCCTTATGGAGACGAAGTCCCGCCTTCACATTGAGAATACCGTCCATCGTGTTGTGTGGCACTATCAACGTGCTAAATGGGATAGATTTTGAACAGATCTAGCAATGCAAAACTGGGCATCCATGGGGTACTGTCGGCCATCAGCAGCCGCAGGATTGTACTCAACCACAATCTGTGACCTCATGGCCCGGCATGTCCCCCACTCTACCATTACCATCAAGCCAGGAGACCAAAGCTGGTTCAATGAAGAATCCCAGAGGGCATGACAGGAGCAGCACCAGGCACACCTCAAAATGAGGTGTCAACCTGGTGAAGCTACAACACAGGACTACTTGCTTGCCAAACTGCGTAAGCAGCATGCGATAGACAGAGCTACGCGATCCCATAACCAACGGATCAGATCTAAGCTCTGCAGTCCTGCCACATCCAGCTGTGAATGGTAGTGGACAATTAAACAACTGGAGGAGGTGGCTCCACAAATAACCCCATCCTCAATGATGGGGAGCCCAGTACATCAGTGCGAAAGATAAGGCAGAAGCATTTATAACAATCTTCAGCCAGAAGTGCTGAGTTGATGATCCATCTCTGCCTCCTCCTGAAGTCCCCAGCATCGCAGATGCCAGACTTCAGCCAATTCAATTCAGTCCGCGTGATATCAAGAAACAACTGAAGGCACTGGATACTGCAAAAGCTATGGGCCCTGACAATATTCCAGTAATAGTACTGAAGACCCGTGCTCTAGAACTTGCTGCGCTCCTAGCCAAGCTGTTCCAGTACAGCTACAATACTGGCATCTACCTGGCAATGTGGAAAATTGCCCAGGTATGCCCTGTACACAAAAAGCAGGACAAGTCCAACCCGGCCAATTACCGCCGCATCAGCCTACTCTCAATCATCAGGAAGGTATCATAAACAGTGCCATCAAGCAGTACTTGCTTGGCAATAACCTACTCAGTGATGCTTAGTTTGGGTTCCGCCAGGGCCACTCAGCTCCTGACCTCATTACAGCCTTGGTTCAAACATGGACAAAAGAGCTGAACTCCAGAGGTGAGGTGAGAGTGACTGCCCTTGACATCAAGGCAGCATTTGAATGAGTATGGAATCAAGGAGCCCTAGCAAAACTGAAGTCAATGGGAATCAGGGGGAAAATCCTCCACTGGTTGGAGTCATACCGAGCACAAAGGAAGATGGTTGTGGTTGTTGGAGGTCAATCTTCTGAGTTCCAGGACATCACTGCAGGAGTTCCTCAGGGCAGTGTCCGCGGCCCAACCATCTTCAGCTGCTTCATTAATGACGTTCCTTCAATGATATCCAGGCTTAGACTGATAAATAGCAAGCAACATTCGCACCACACAAGTGCCAGGCAATGAGTATCTCCAACAAGAGAGAATCTAACCATCTCCCCTTGCCATTCAATGGCATTACCATTGCTGAATCCCCCACTATCAACATCCTAGGGGCTACCATTGACCAGAAACTGAACTGGAGTAGCCATATAAATACCGTGGCTACAAGAGCAGGTCAGAGGCTAGGAAATCCTGTGGCGAGTAAGTCACCTCCTGACTCCCCAAAGCCTGTCCACCATCTACAAGGCACAAGTCAGGAGTGTGATGGAAAACTCTCCACTTGCCTGGATGAGTGCAGCTCCAACAACACTCAAGAAGCTCAACACCATTCAGGACAAAGCAGCCCACCTGATTGGCACCCCATCCACCACCTTCAACATTCACTCCCTCCACCATCTCCTCTCTGATCTTCCACACTCATGCTTCTGCCTGGATACCCCTGCGTTTTGATTCCCTTTAATTAAAATGGCTCATTTGTAAAAGAGGATTTCTTTCCATGGAAAAGTAAACACAGGTTAGTAACAGAACTTGAGCATTTTGTGATCAATATTGAGCAACAAAGGTTATGTAAAACACCGGGGGGTGGGAGGTGGGGGGTGGGGGGGGGGGGGGGGGGGGTGGTGGTGGAGCGGGGGTGGACAGCGTGCTGGAATTCAGGACCAGTCTGAGGCCTGTGTTGGTTTTGCTTTTGTAAAACTGTTCTGGTTTGATCATAGAAAACTGGGATATAATTTTCAGAGACGCTTTCAACAGACATATTTACACCCTCTTTCTCAACATTGCATTATCTTGGATAACAAATCTTTGCATGCCCACATTTTCTTATATAGTGCATGCATTTAATTAGGCAACTTAATCACAAGATAGGAGCAGAAGTAGTAAGTCCTTCAACCCTACTGATCATATGCTCCCACAATATCAATTGCACCTTTTTTTATTGTAGCAACTATCCATTTTCTTTAATTAAAAGCAAAATACTGCAGATGCTGGAAATCTGAAACAAAAACAAAAGGTGCTGGAAATACACAGCAGGCCTGGCAGCATCTGTGGAGACAGAAACAGCGCTAACGTTTCGGGTCTGTAACCTTTCATCAGAAGTTCATCATGACTTGTGGGGAACTCAATGGGCTGAATTTTACACCACCCCAAAGAGCGGGATGGTGGCAGGGGGCGGGGGGAATGGCGTAAAATGGAGCATGAGGCTCCGGGAGCCCTTCCCGACCTGCTCCCGCCGCCACTTTATGCAGGGTGGCAGCGGCGAAAAATGGCCAGCCCATCCCAGGCTAAACAAGGCCCCTAAGTGGCCACTTAATGACCACTTAAGGGCCTTCACCTGCCTCCATGCGGATTTTACGAGTGGCAAGTGGGTGTCCTAGACCCAAGAAAGCTGCCTGGCAAAAGCAGGCGGCTCTCGAACGTCCCGGGGGGAGGGGGCCCTCATGATCGGGCACCCTGTGCCAAATGGAGGGTCACCCCCCCACTATCCCAACCACCGCCAACACGCTCCCCCCACTTCCTCCCAACCGACCACCCTTGCCTTGCCGGGGACCGACCGATTACTCCCGGTAAGGCAACCAAAACTTACCTTTGCTCCAGGCTCCCTTTCCTTCACGCTGGGCTGCAGTCCCAGCAGTGGCCACCACTCCCGGTGGCGCTGCTGGGACTAAGAGCTGCCAGCTCACTGATTGACCGGCAGCTCTATTAGACGGGACTTACTACCGCAAGCAGGTGGAAATCCTGCCTCATACCAAATGAAGCCTGGCGACTCGCAAAATACGGGTCGGATCCCCAGACGAGGCAGAAGCGGGTTCGCCACCGACTTTTTAGTCGGTGGCTGGTTCCCATCCACCTATGGTAAAATCCTGGCCAATATGTTCGTCAATAAAACTTACCAACACATTTGTTTTATGTATTGCCACCTTGCGCTGTTTGGACATAAAGTGATGAACTAAAGAACACCCTAGCCACTCTCAACTTCCCCTTTGGTAAGTTGTATTCCATCCATGAATTACAAGTGCCTCCAATTCTTACTTCAAATCCTTGCATTTATTGATGTTGGACTTCACATATCACAGATCAGATCAAGATTTTGAGGTATCTTTTGATTCTTCGGTTAGATCCTCAGAGTCCATAGTCCCTCTAGCTTGGCATCATCTGTGAATTTAATTGCATTAATACTGCAATTTCAAATTACTGATGTATACCCGAAGAGCAGGGGATCTAGCACCGCATTTGGGGCATTGTATTCAAATCTCCCCTAGTTCCATTTAGGACTCTGTTATGTAAACAGATAGATATTTCGGGGGTGGGGCAGGGTAAATTCAAAACTAATTTGTGGAAACATTTCAAAGAGCAAGTGGTAAATGTAGGGAACAGACTCCCTGGGGAGATGGTGGAAGCAGATAGTATTGATTCAGTCAAATGCAAATTAGATAGATTTCTGTCAGATAATAACATTTTGGGATATAGTACATGAGTAATTTGAGACATGATGCGGTAAGTGTAGCATGCTTGGGAGGTGACTTAAAACCTATTGCTCACACAATTTTCATTCACTGGGGTTTTATCGCCTCATCTCTGGGTCTTGGACAGATTGATTGCTATGATTAGTCAACAATTCCATTATTATTGTAAGACAAACCGAATAGGCCCTGGTCTATTTTTTGTCAAGCAATTCTTATGTTCCTGCATTCCTCACAGCTGTGGTAACTCATTGTCAAGTATGATATGCAGGGAATGCATTTTCTGAAAAACAACAAATGGAGTTAATAACTGATTTGCGATGAAACAGTTCAAAAGTAACAACAAAACCACCCTTACCCAGAACTCAGGTTTAAAAAAATGCAAATTCTCATGTTACAAGTCTACCCCGCAAGTTGTGCGTGTGACTGAAAAGAAACATTTTCATTTCATTTTTCTAAGTTCTCAAGATAACGAGGTGCAATGCTTTTAATCTAATTGTTTAGCCCAAAGTGTATAAATATTAGCTCTTGGGAACAAATACAGAAAGATCTAGCAGTCATTAAACTAGATCTTTTGTTAAACAGAAGTCATTATTCAAACCATTGTTGACAACAATAGATAAGCACCTCTAATTCTCATGTGGTAGGAAACAAATTATTTAACATTGAATACGGTTATGAAATCCTCCTGATTAATAAGTACAGCTCTGCCAGCACAGTGGTGGTTAACAATCTCAGTATGAAAATCTCATGTCACAGTTCAGTAACACACAGAAAGGAAACAATATGATTAAACCTGAAATGCTAGCTCCAATTCCCCACTGATCAAGCGATGGGACTGCACAGCAATTATAACATCCTGTACTAACAGTAATATTGAAGGAAAAGATTAATTAAGAAGCCACTTTTCACATAATATCCGAGTTACTGCAGTATTGACGCAACTTACAATATTAGAAATCAGCCATGAAGCACAAGTGGGGTGGGTGAACACACTGAGTGGCCTGTACACAGTCAATAGATGTTAACTGGGATAGCAATGGAGGTGTTAATAAATCATTCCTAAGCCAAGCATAAGTGGGGATGCCTGGGCTCCCACTCCTAATCAGTATTTAGTCATCCTGTGCTACAAATCACCCAATGCTTACTGTGCAAGCACACATGAAAATATTTGGTTAAAAATGATTTTTACCTCTTTGAAATTACTTTTAGTCAACATTCTCAAAGCTCGAAAATCCTCAATCAGAAACACCTCTAGCCCTTTAAAAAATTCTAGGAAACTTTTTCTGAGCTGCAGTAATTAGTAAGAAATAAACAAGGCAAAGATATTTAATATTTTTGATGATAATTGTAATAGACCATTGCCTCTGTAAGTAGAATATCAATTCAGATACTCTGCCCATTCCCAATTGGAATTGATGTATGTATGAAGTTGTATGTATTGTTCAAAACTGAAGGACATCAGTAAAGATGGCAGGGCTTGTTGCATCCATTTTATTTGTTCCATTTCTTGTTGACAAGAAAAAATTGTGTCAACCCTAGGATCTTTTCTGCTTAAAAAAAAAAGGTTTTAAGCTGCAACTTTGATCGTGATTTGATGCCTGCTCATCATTGAGCCAATCAGGCAAGATTAAACATGGAAACCTAGTTTAAAGAAATGGGCAGCATTTCAACCCCACAGATTTGCAAGGTTGGCAACAATGTTTTAGTTTCGGTGACTGCAGCTTGGATAGCAACGGAGGTGCGTGAACGGGCTTACAGCTGTGAAGTCAATTTCAGCGTAAGTTTAAAAGTGAATTCCCTTTTGTTTTCGGAGGACCAGGGGACTGCTGGGTAAGGAAAAAGGTATATATTTGTGTGGTTTAGAATCTTTTTCTTTTAGTTTCGGTGACTGCAGCTTGGATAGCAACGGAGGTGCGTGAACGGGCTTACAGCTGTGAAGTCAATTTCAGCATAAGTTTAAAAGTGAAGTCCCTTTTGTTTTCGGAGGACCAGGGGACTGCTGGGTAAGGAAAAAGGTATATATTTGTGTGGTGGCTGTACCCGAGACACTACACGTGTAGTGTCTCCCACCCACCCTCCTCCTCTAACCAAAAACAAAGGACTCTGGTAAGCTTTTTATTTAGGAAGTTCTGTCCGTTGGATTGCTAACCTAACAAGTTTTGACTTTTTGTTTTTTTTTGGTTTTTCAGTAGATTTGTTGGGAATTTGGAATAGTGGGAATGGAGGTTAAGGCAGTTGTATGTTCCTCCTGCAGAATGTGGGAGGTAAGGGTCGCCAAGAGTGTCCCTGCTGACTGCATCTGTGGGAAGTGCACCCAACTCCAGCTCCTCGAGAACCGCGTTAGGGAACTGGAGCTGGAGCTGGATGAACTTCGGATCATTCGGGAGGCGGAGGAGGCTATTGAGAGGAGTTATGGGGAGGTAGTCACACCTCAGGTAAAAGAAGTAGGTAGATGGGTTAAGGGGAAGGAGAGGGAACCAGCAGGCAGTGCAGGGATCCCCTGTGGCCGTTTCCCTCAACAACAGGTATACCGTTTTGGATACTGTTGCGGGGGACGACTTACCAGGGCTAAGCAATGGGGTACAGATATCTGGCACCGAGTCTGTCCCTGTTGCTCAGAAGGGAAGGGGGAAGAGGAGCAGAACATTAGTCATTGGGGACTCCATAGTTAGGGGAACAGATAGGAGGTTCTGTGGGAACGAGAGAGACTCACGGTTGGTATGTTGCCTCCCAGGTGCCAGGGTTCGTGATGTCTCGGATCGTGTTTTTGGGATCCTTAATGGGGAGGGGGAGCAGCCCCAAGTCGTGGTCCACATAGGCACCAACGACATAGGTAGGAAGAGAGATGGGGATTTAAGACAGAAATTCAGGGAGCTAGGGTGGAAGCTTAGAGCGAGATCAAACAGATTTGTTATCTCTGGGTTGTTGCCCGTGCCACGTGATAGCGAAGCGAGGAATAGGGAGAGAGAGGAGTTGAACACGTGGCTGCAGGGATGATGCAGGAGGGAGGGTTTTGGTTTCCTGGATAATTGGGGCTCTTTCTGGGGTAGGTGGGACCTCTACAAACAGGATGGTCTTCACCTGAACCAGAGGGGTACTAATATCCTGGGGGGGAGGTTTGCTAGTGCTCTTCGGGGGGGTTTAAACTAATTCAGCAGGGGAATGGGAACCTAAATTGTAGTGCCAGTGTACAGGATGTTGAGAGTAGTGAGGTCAGGGATATGGTTACAAGGATGCAAGAGGGCACTGGCAAGCAAGAACCTGGTTTAAAGTGTGTCTATTTCAATGCCAGGAGCATCCGGAATAAGGTGGGTGAGCTTGCAGCATGGGTTGGTACCTGGGATCTCGATGTAGTGGCCATTTCGGAGACATGGGTAGAGCAGGGGCAGGAATGGATGTTGCAGATTCCGGGATTTAGATGTTTCAGTAGGAACAGAGAAGATGGTAAAAGAGGGGGGGGGGGGTGTGGCATTGTTAATCAAGGAGAGTATTACAGCGACAGAAAGGACGTTTGAGGACTCGTCTACTGAGGTAGTATGGGCTGAGGTTAGATACAGGAGAGGTGAGGTTACCCTGTTGGGAGTCTTTTATAGACCTCCGAATAGTTCCAGAGATGTAGAGGAAAGGATAGCGAAGATGATTCGCGACAGGGGTGAGTGTAACAGGGTAGTTGTTATGGGGGACTTTAACTTTCCAAATAGCGACTGGAAATACTATAGTTCGAGTACTTTAGATGGGTCAGTTTTTGTCCAGTGTGTGCAGGAGGGTTTTCTGACACAGTATGTAGACAGGCCAACCAGGGGCGATGCCACATTGGATTTGGTACTGGGAAATGAACCCGGCCAGGTGTTAGATTTAGATGTAGGTGAGCACTTTGGTGATAGTGATCACAATTCGGTTAGGTTTACCTTAGCGATGGGCAGGGACAGGTATATACCGCAGGGCAAGAATTATAACTGGGGGAAAGGAAATTATGATGCGATTAGGCAAGATTTAGGATGCGTAGGATGGGGAAGGAAACTGCAGGGGATGGGAACAATCGAAATGTGGAGCTTATTCAAGGAGCAGCTACTGCGTGTCCTTGATAAGTATGTACCTGTGAGGCAGGGAGGAAGTTGTCGTGCGAGGGAGCCGTGGTTTACTAAAGAAGTTGAAGCGCTTGTCAAGAGGAAGAAGGCGGCTTATGTTAGGATGAGACGTGAAGGCTCAGTTAGGGCGCTTGAGAGCTACAAGCTAGCCAGGACGGATCTAAAGGGAGAGCTAAGAAGAGCAAGGAGAGGACACGAGAAGTCATTGGTGGATCGGATCAGGGAAAACCCTAAGGCTTTCTATAGGTATATCAGGAATAAAAGAATGACTAGAGTTAGATTAGGGCCAATCAAGGATAGTAGTGGGAAGTTGTGTGTGGAATCAGAGGAGATAGGGGAAGTGTTAAATGAATATTTTGCGTCAGTATTTACAGTAGAGAAAGAAAATGTTGTTGAGAATACTGAGATTCAGGCTACGAGGCTAGATGGGATTGAGGTTCACAAGGAGGAGGTGTTAGCAATTTTGGAAAGTGTGAAAATAGATAAGTCCCCTGGGCCAGATGGGATTTATCCTAGGATTCTCTGGGAAGCTAGGGAGGAGATTGCAGAGCCTTTGTCCTTGATCTTTATGTCGTCATTGTCGACAGGAATAGTGCCGGAAGACTGGAGGATTGCAAATGTTGTCCCCTTGTTCAAGAAGGGGAGTAGAGACAGCCCTGGTAATTATAGACCTGTGAGCCTTACTTCGGTTGTGGGTAAAATGTTAGAAAAGGTTATAAGAGACAGGATTTATAATCATCTTGAAAAGAATAAGTACATTAGAGATAGTCAGCACGGTTTTGTGACGGGTAGGTCGTGCCTCACAAACCTTATTGAGTTTTTCGAGAAGGTGACCAAACAGGTGGATGAGGGTAAAGCAGTGGATGTGGTGTATATGGATTTCAGTAAGGCGTTTGATAAGGTTCCCCACGGTAGGCTATTGCAGAAAATACGGAAGTATGGGGTTGAAGGTGATTTAGAGCTTTGGATCAGAAATTGGCTAGCTGAAAGAAGACAGAGGGTGGTGGTTGATGGCAAATGTTCATCCTGGAGTTTAGTTACTAGTGGTGTACCGCAAGGATCTGTTTTGGGGCCACTGCTGTTTGTCATTTTTATAAATGACCTGGAAGAGGGTGTAGAAGGGTGGGTTAGTAAATTTGCAGATGACACTAAGGTCGGTGGAGTTGTGGATAGTGCCGAAGGATGTTGTAGGGTACAGAGAGACATAGATAGGCTGCAGAGCTGGGCTGAGAGATGGCAAATGGAGTTTAATGCGGAAAAGTGTGAGGTGATTCACTTTGGAAGGAGTAACAGGAATGCAGAGTACTGGGCTAATGGGAAGATTCTTGGTAGTGTAGATGAACAGAGAGATCTTGGTGTCCAGGTGCATAAATCCCTGAAGGTTGCTAACCAGGTTAATAGGGCTGTTAAGAAGACATATGGTGTGTTAGCTTTTATTAGTAGGGGGGTCGAGTTTCGGAGCCACGAGGTCATGCTGCAGCTGTACAAAACTCTGGTGAGACCGCACCTGGAGTATTGCGTGCAGTTCTGATCACCGCATTATAGGAAGGATGTAGAAGCTATGGAAAGGGTGCAAAGGAGATTTACTAGGATGTTGCCTGGTATGGAGGGAAGGTCTTACGAGGAAAGGCTGAGGGACTTGAGGTTGTTTTCGTTGGAGAGAAGGAGGAGGAGAGGTGACTTAATAGAGACATATAAGATAATCAGAGGGTTAGATAGGGTGGATAGTGAGCGTCTTTTTCCTCGGATGGTGATGGCAAACACGAGGGGACATAGCTTCAAGTTGAGGGGTGATAGATATAGGACAGATGTGAGAGGTAGTTTCTTTACTCAGAGAGTAGTAAGGGCGTGGAACGCCCTGCCTGCAGCAGTAGTAGATTCGCCAACTTTAAGGGCATTTAAGTGGACATTGGATAGACACATGGATGAAAATGGTATAGTGTAGGTCAGATGGTTTCACAGGTCGGCGCAACATCGAGGGCCGAAGGGCCTGTACTGCGCTGTAATGTTCTAATTCTAAAAAATTCTAATTCTAATGTCTCACTATCTTACAACATGCTGAAGTGACTCTTGGTTCTGGTTAATCATCCTTCATGTGTAACCTGTTGAGTATAAACTGGCCTTTAGTAGGGTACATATTACCTACATCGCAACTCCATTCCAAATGACTGAGGTGGTGCACCTGGAATTAGGGTGGGGGGGACTCAGGCTTGGCTAAAATTGCTGTAATTTATATAACAATTTGAAATATTGAATATTTTGTTTTTAAAATAGCTATAATTGGTATAAAGACTTAAATGTGTTTAAATGGCTTTGAGTTGAAGACAGTTTGTTTTAACAGAACACACAAAAACAGAGGACACAGACAGACAGCAGTGGTGTTTAAAAGAGCTCTCAGCCATTTAAACATGAATAGGAATTTAGTCTGTTAATTTTCATCTCTCAAAATTCTAAAACATCAAGCCAAAACAGAGGTCTCTGGTAATTTAAATTGAAGAAAGGGAAGTTAGACTGTGACAATCTTTTATCCCTCAAAAACTCTAAAGTCAGATTGATTCTGTTGAAAGTGTTTGCAAGTTGTTAATTGTTGAAATGCGCTGGAGAAGGAAAGCAACATTCTGTGAGGACTTCAAGCAACATTGGTCTGTAAATTTGCAAGGACTCTAATTTTTTTCTATTTTAAATGTTGCTTATATCTTCATAGTGTTTAAGAATTTAGTTCTTCTAATTAAAGAGTTAATTTGTTGATTTAAAGACACCTGGTTTAGTTAGCCTCATTCAGGGGTTAATAGACAGTACAATTTGGCTGGGTCTTTCTTTAATTTGGAAAGTTTTAAATGATATGTTAGACGATCTGTGGAGCGACGGGATTGAATTATCAGTGTGTCTTTCCCACCACAATCAGAATCGTATATTTTGATTGGGGGCTTTGACTGGCGTGGTTGGTCATAACATAACCAATAATAAAGTAAACCATACAAACAAATGGTAATATTAAAGCCCCTTATTTTATCCTGGCCCTCACACATACACTCACATACACAACTGGTGAACCAGGGAAAAAAAGAAATTTTCATTTGCAGCTGTTACAAAGAAATAGAAGGAAAAAAAACTTATGCTTAAAAGGTATGGAAGGAAGTCCTTTGTTTAGGCAAGGTGTCTCAAAGGCGAATAGGCGGCTGCCACTAGGAATCTTCCTAGAACAGATCTTTCCAGGCGATGTTGATTAATAGTCTGGGTAGGCTTTCAAGAGATGCAGCTACAGAGGGCTTCACATAGGTCTTACATCAGGTGTGCAGCAACAAAGGTTTCAATTCTCACATATTTGCTGCAAAGTCCCTTCAAAGATGCAGAATGTCTTCAAAGAGATTGATAACAGTACAACTAGATACAGGACTTTGATTTTAAAGAGAAAGATAAGCAGGGTATTCTTCTGTTCTCCTGGCAGGTCAAGAAGCAAACTTCTTTCTGTTCTTGGCCAAACACCCATTGGCTTTTTTAACAGTTAAAAATGAAACAAAAACCTTTCCAGAGGCAAGTGCTATGACAGCCATAAATCCCGACTTGTCAATAGCAAATAGCTCTTCGGGTCAAAACACAATCCCCTGCAGTGTTTACTTGAAATCAGATGCTTTCCAGTAAGATTTGTTTACTGGTCAACTTTCTGTTGACCTTTTTAAGAAAAGCACCCAAAGTTTAGCTTCTTCAAGATTCCAGCATCCGTGAAATCCTTTTCAGTTTTTAAAATATAGATTCGCAAGTTTTAACAAAAAATGGAAACCCTCGTAACACTGTAACTATGTACGTGTTGAAATGTCACAGGAATGGTATAAATACACGAGGAAAACGATGTAACTGAGTCATCTCTTAGAATGCCCTGAGAGGACTCCCCTGTATACATACTTGTAAAATAAACTGCTGCTTGATTCACTTACAGCTGACATGGACATGTCAAATCTCTTTAGAAATTTCACAACATGATTATTGCTAAATTTGGTCAACCTCCTCTCAAGGTCCATCTAGACCATGGGTAAATCAATGGTTGAGATGATGAACAGGTGCTTTCAATACAGCTCTTTGGCTGGATAGCAGGGGGCATGCAGTGGTAATTGGTGATATTAACTTTGATTTGTAGCAAAGTGTTAGGGCTACACCCAACACTTCTTGATAACACTACCAGAAATTGTGAACTGATCATGTAAATGAAAGTGGGCATGAATTTTTATCCTTCCACTGTCCCAGGGTCATTGCCACACTGCTCAACATACCCATTTTTTTGCCAGGAAGACTGGGTGAAGGTGAAGGAAGAAGAAAATTGACCATCTAATTAGTAACATGAATGTCAAGAGGGCTCTATAGTTTAATGCTGTTCTACAATCAGGATTTAATTGGTTTATCTGTTTAACACAGCACAATTGCTTACCACTAATACAGTGTATGATTGTATATTTTTAGTGAATTACGTTGGACAATTCACGACCTCTTCACACAAGGAAGCTGCTTTTTCTATTAATTTATTTCCCAGGTTGCTTCTGTTGATCTAGCATTGGTCAGATTCACTGATTTTGTGCTAAATTACAAAAGCTAGGCAAATAATCTAAGTCTGCCACATATTCAAAATTATTTGCACTTGCAAATCCAGTTCGTCATCATATGACCTGAAGTAACCTGCCCATAATTTAATCAGCTCATGCAGTATCCTTTCACCAATTTGATTTAGGCATCTACTTCAAATTTTTTTATCTTCTGATTTTTTTTATTTTCTGTAATTATTAGGTAGCGGATATATACCTCAATCACTCTCTTACTCCAGGTAACAATGGGAGCGAAGAGATCAAAAACATATCAAAGGCATCTATTTCAGTTAACCTGGTTATAAATGTAAAGATCAACTATGAATTAAGTTGAATGGGATACTGCCACAGTCAAAACATCTTAATCAACTACTAAATATCTCAATGGTCATGTAATGCAATAAGATCTCTACTAAAGTGATCTGTGCAAATTCAAGATTCACCAAAATAACCTGTGGAAGCCTTATTCTAGTGGCTCCATTAAGAAAATACTTGGATGAAAGTCTACCTCTGATTGTGATTAGTTTTGCCCAGATTAATGATTGTTTCATGTATTGGAGTCTTCCTACAGTAATTTATGTTACTTGAAAATAATTAATAATTATGTAATATGCCAGTTGATGAACTCCCACTCCACTGATTTTTGCATCTGGTAACCATGTTACCTTCCAAGTCTATGATTTGATAACTGGTCGTTCCAGTTACATGTTTCACTCAGTAATGAGCTAATAACTTTTCCCTCACTGATTTTTTTTGTTCAAAATATAGCCAATTAAATTACTACAGGAATAGTTAATAACTGACTGAGGTTGGCTTGCAGAAGGTGGCCAGGCTTTAAACCTGGTACAAAGACAGGGATGCAGCATCGGGGCCATGCAGCCCACACAATCGCATGAGGCGGGTCCAATGAAACGAAATGGAATGTCTGCAGGACACCTGACGTGCAATATAGCACAGAGCATAACAAGAAGGATTATTTAATTATTCAGTTGGTTTGTGATCATATATTAGACAGTCTACTTGTACACTATTTCAACAAAAAAATCCCTCTGATAAAGAGACCATGCCACAGGCATTCAGTCACAGCACCAGAAGTGACTACAACTCTGTCCCGGGCAGGAGAGCCCCCGGGCTACAGATCCAGGCCGATCATGGTATGACCCTCTCTCACCCTGTCATCAGGATACAATCCACTCTCGCCCAAGGGCCGAGCTACAGTCCCCTCCCACCCTGCGATCGGGACACAGTCCCCTCCCACCCTGC